>NC_050177.1:33331303-33478803 GCF_008315115.2 Sander lucioperca
TTTGTTTGTGTGCGTGTGTGCGTGTGCGTGTGTGTGTGTGTGTGTGTGTGTGTGTGTGTGTGTGTGTGTGTGTGTGTGTGCGCCTCAGGGTTGTATTTTGTGTTTGAGACCCCAGACTGTCCGAATATTCCATCCTGTTATTTGATTAAGTGTCTCTGAGAAAAACTTAATCGTTTTCTGTTCTCACGTCTCATCTCCCATCAGAAAAAAAACACACAAAGCAGTTGTCTGTTTTACATGTTCGACGTGTAACCCCTGCATTGTTTTTATTAACCTCAAGACAAAATGGGAAATGTGAACGCTTCACCAACACAATTTGACACACGATTGATCATTTTAAAGTGGCAAGACTGACATTTATTCATCTCACATTTGTTTGAATCAATACTTGTGAAAGGGATCTTCAGTTTCTGTCTGCTCCCCTCCACTGAGCTGATTTATGCCAAATATATTCTTACTCTGTTGGTGCAGCAGAGGGAGATTTGCAGTATGACTGCATTAATCTCCTCTAATATGTTATCCCACTGCATCTTCCTGTTGTCTTAGTGTGGAAAATGGCAACCAGAGCAGACTGCTCTCCTTTAAAGGTCACATATTATGCTTTTCCGTGTTTTCTGTCATATCTACAATGTTATTATGTTTGATGTTCATGTTAAATGTGGCCAAAATAATGAGGTAAACGTATTTTAGAGAAATCCCTGTGAGCTAAAACGTTGAGATTTCCAACTACTCTGAACACTCCGGTTTCAACAGTTTTTTCTACTCTCGGCTAGGTGTTTTTCTTGTCCCATGTAACTACATGCTAACGGCAGTAAACAATGTCACCTGAAATTTTTTTCGGAGTGTCTATTTGTACCCCCGGTACGAATAGCCTCGGCCACACAGCTGAGCTATTCACACCCTGTGATGTAACAACAAAAACACGTTGCTCGCGTGCACCGAAATCATGGCTTACGTTCATCTTCCTTGACAGCAGAAACTGGCATATTAAGAACGTTTTGTCTCTAAAGTTTATAACAATTGAATTTCTAGCGGAAAATGGATACTACAGTTGCGCTTTCTGTCTTCAGTGAAAGCATACAACCGTTAGTTTGTTAGTTAGTACCTATTTTTTGTATACAGTATGGTTACCTAGCAACCGAGACTTGAAGACACCAAGTGGTAAACAGTTGTACAACTTTTTGTTAGAACTGCTAGGTGAGTGGTTGGAATGCTGTGTTTTGGTCTGGGAGCCTGGAGTTCGATTCCCCAGGGAAGTGATTGTGTTTTTTTCATTTTGGATTGGATAATTTGCATGCAATTGCGCAAGTCAGGGCCCGCGAATGCGAACATTTTTTTGCAGGGTGGTAGGGGAAGACTCATGAATATGCCTGCTCTGGTTGGGTTGGTTAGGTTTAGGCAAGAGGAGTGGGATTGGTTATGGTTAGGGTAAGAATGTCAGGGCGCTAATATTCCAAAAAGGTGTAATACATGAGTAGTATGGATAACTGTGTGCAAATATATGCCAAGGTACTGTAAATGCACAGGGGTGCAAATAGCATACATTGATATTTGTACCAGACGGGGTATTAATAGAACACATTGCTGTGTGCACCGGCGGGGTACGAATAGCATTCATTTCTAATTGCACCAGGGTATGAATAGCTCTTCTAATTGCACCAGGTTACGAATAGCATACACTGCTTATTGTACCAGGGGTGCAAATAGCCTCACCCAATTTTTTTCTGTTAGTAGTATTTGGTTTAAAAGCCTTTATTGCGATTTTTGACTGTAGAAATTGCTGCTATATTCTATTAGTGTCAACTGCTAACTTAAGTAGCTACATGGCTAATGGCATAATGGTAAACAATGTCACCTTGGCTGCCAATGTTGTTAAATTCTCCCCAATTCCAGGTCGCGTTACTGCTGATACATGTCAGATTGGGTTGTGTTTGGTTCAGAAGCCTTTATCTGCGATTTTTGACGGTAGAAAGTGCTGCTTCGTTCCACTACAATCTAATGTCAGCATACTGCTAGCTACATGCTAACGCAACATACTGTAGCTGTAATCTCGGCCAATGCTGGTCATTTTCTCCCAAAATTCTGGTCACACAGAGGGTGAATAGAGGTGCAGCAGCCATGGGCAGTATGATAAAATAAAGTGTTTTTTTTTTTTATAACATTAAAGCATGTAAACATGTTCTAGTACAAACACAAAATCCAAGTATAATCCTGAAAATGCTATATAATAGTTGCCCTTTAATGAAAAGGCCTTGACTTATTTGCATTAAATACACTTCACTGCTTAGGTCCCCTTCTCTTGTTTGGTGCAAAATACAGATTACCGCCCAAACTAGCAACTCTGCAGTGAGTCAGTGTTATGGATGGAAGGGCAGAGCAAGTTTAAATATCTTTTCTAGTCTATATTTCTATCTTGTAATGCTACTGTTTGGGGTATTTTTTTAATATAAATAATTTGTAGTAGAGCAGAGTTAGGGTTATGTTATAGCCCGGCTTGTTTTTATGAAATATCTGTATTGACTGCATGATCATATCACCGTATTATTTAATGCCATGTGGGCCACAAATTATAGCTTGGCGATCCGCAGGAGGCTCGCAAGCCGCGCAATGAGTAACACTGATCTACTGTATGGTACTGTAAAAATGGAAAATAGCCATCACATGGCTCCAGGGACTGAGGGAAAACTAGTGCTAGAACAATTTCCCAATTAATTAATTAAAGGCACAGTTTAACCCAAAATCAAAAATATGTTTTCTATCTTACCTGTAGTGCTATATTTATCAATCTAGAGTTTATATTGTGTGTTGCCCAGTGTTGAGATGTTCTGCTGTAGAGATGTCTGCCTTATCTTGAATATAATGGAAGTATAGATTACCCTTTTTCTCCTGAAAATGTACTTCTGTTGATCCAGACTAACAGAAAATCAATCCACTATTTTGATGATTAAATGATTAAAAAAAAGAAGCTGTGAAATGTTCACCCTTTCATCTAGATGTAGCCTTTTTACTTGAAAGTGTTTTTGAATTACCCAGTACAAGTTGATGGACAAGCCAAGCCCAGTGTCTTTGGTTTCAAACTGTCAGCAGAAGCCACTTATTCAGTTTTTATGAGTTGTCTTCTGGGAAAAAGAAATAGTCCAGATCATGAATTCTGATAAGCTCTTGCCTGTATATTTTCTGAAGGAAAACTACCCTAAAACAACATACACATAATCAGTGTTATATCTCATTGTCTGCGAGAGCATCATGAGTGAGACAGTTCTCGATGATGTGTTGGTGTCCAGTAGCTGTTGGGTGTCTGAGGACAATGTGGATTAAGATGTGTTTGCAATAAATCTCCCATAGGTGATTATTTGTATGAAAGCTGTGGAGACTGTGGAATGTGCTGCTGGTGCAGAGTAAACTGGTTGCGCTCTGAAGAAAAAAACAGAGATTGCTGTGAGGTGGAACTGTAAAACTCCTATTGGGACAAAAACATGGAGGCTCAGCCTGCTTCAGCACTGATAAACTAAACCTGCCCTCTGAGGAAATGCATGCTAATTTTATTGAAGCACAAGAGATAAGATAGACTATTAATCCCACACTGGGGAAATTCCTTTGCTACAGCAGCTCAATTAGAGCTATTAGATCTAGAAGAAAGAAGAAAAAAAATAAAATAAGTCAAACATATTTACACAATAAACCTTCTATAAACAGACAGTATATAAACACAGATATACAGATGAGTAAGGTGTGGATGAATAAAGAAATATTGCAAAGGGAACTGGAGTTAGCAGTTGATTCATAAACTGTGCCATTCTGGTTCCATTCTAACTGACTACAGTGCTTGCTACTAGCTATTCAATATTTATTTATTAGGACAATGCACATTTATCAACATTTCTGTAAATGCACCAGCTGGCTAATTTTCAACTGTAGTAGTTACCTAGAATGTAGCTTATGGTGGGAGGAAACTGGAGCAAAACCACACACACAAAAGAAAGGCCCTGCTTGAACTCTGCCCAGATCGCAGATCAAACTTTGCAGTGCCTACTTGCTGTGAGGCAGCAGTGCTAACCACTGAGCCACCGTAGGTGTTCATGCTTTGACAATTTGCAGTCTCTGGTTTTGCTGCACATTCATTTCTCGTGCTAAAGACCCCATTTGTGCAAGCCCACCTGTATAAGTCATGGAGGAAGGCCACCGATAGACCTCCTTACTAGACCTTTTCTCTGAAACTGGCCTTTTTCCATTTGTCTAAGCCAGAGATCTTCAACAGGGGGTCCAGGGGTACCTATTTACCATAATTTGTAAAAATTGTTACAAAAGTACAATAAATTACCTCTGGACATTCGACAGCTCTCACTCACATGCACCTCCTTCTCCATCCGTTGGTTTGTGGAACTGCCAGTTTGCTGTCAATAAAGCTGACTTCATCCCTGCTTTGCTTGCCAATCATACAGTATGTTAACAATACATTCACCCAAACTGCTACCCCGACTGAGCTTTCCGCCAATATTTGTCTCGAAATGTAGTGGAGTTAAGTGTAAAGCTGATGGCCAGTTATCAGATCTCATCTTGCTGGACCTGATGGCAGCTTTTGACGCACAAGATAGACTTACATGCAGAGTTTCTACTGCGCTCAGAAAACAAATTGTATGTTGATTAACAGTGGGGGGTTGCACTCAATGACAAGAAATAAATGTATTTAATTATTTAAATATGGCCTCCTATGTTATCATAAGCCTTTATAGGCCAATGAAGCGCCAAATTGTACTGCACTCTGTCTGAACTGGGTATCTCGGGTACAGCAGAGCTTTGGTTTGAGTCCTCCATCACAGGGCGATCGTTCCAAGTGGCATGACAGGGAGAAGTATTTAAGCATCAACTCCTTTCGACTGGTGTACCTCAAAGATTGGTGTTAGCCTAGTCCTGCATTGCTAGATTTCCTCCACAGTGCTGCTGAGGAAGGTCTATTGAATTCAATAATTGTTTTTATTTATAAAGGACAACACACATTAATTAACATTTCTGTAAATGTGCCAATGTTAGCCAGCCGGCTAATTTTCAACTGTAGTCCTTTGGCAAAATGTTTTGAGACCAGAGCAACAGGAAACAGCAAGACATTAGTACAGGATAAGAGAGAGAGAGAGAGAGAGAAGAAGAAGTCAATAAGACACCATAAAGACAGGTAGAGCAACAAATACTGTAAGCTTTCTCAAGAAGCCATGCAGAGCTACAGGAAGCAGCAAGACATTAGCACAGTTACACATCAACAGTATCCACATTCAGTACAGGAAGCCATTCAAGCAACAAAACACAGCCAAGCAACACAGATTAGAGCCATCTTCCTACACCTCTGCAACCATGCAAAGCAGTAACAAGCAGTAATAAAAATGAACTAAACTACATCACTCATGATGTAGATCTTAATAAAATATTAAAGTTTGCAGTCTTGCTAGTCCACATAGCATTCTCGGATAGGAGTAAAACATGTTCTGAGGCCTGTACTATGAAACAAGATTTGGCGTTAACGAGGTAACTTCAGGTTCAACCCTGGGTTTTATGTATAACGATGGTGGATCACTTGTTACCAGGTTAAATCACCGTGGTAACTTATGCTGAACACCTAACCTGGTCGGGAGCAGGTTATGTTGGAGATTAGAGATCAACCGGTGTAAAAGCACCGCCTACTGACCAATCAATACTTGGTTGATAACAGCGTCACTGTTCTTAGAAGATCCGGTGAAGCTCGGTGCGCGGAGAGAGAGAGGTGCGCTCATAAAAGTTAAAACATTTAGAGACTGATTTTCTGCTTTCTGATTACTCTACATTTCCAGATGGGTATTTTTATGAAAGATATAGATTTTCAGCGGAGGGAATTACGTATAGGCTATTTGTCGGCTTCTTTTTTCTTTACATCAGTTTGAATTATGTTTTTATTTTATTTTTTCTCTCACGATTGCTTACCACTACCAGGGTTGCAACTGAAATAATAGGCTAAAGCAACAACAGTTTATGGAAAGCACAAGTGTGATTATGGTCAGATCTAGTGCCTGACTGATGGGGAAGTGATAATGATAAGTGTTGTGATTTACGCATTTACAGCGTCGGCTATTTCTTTGCCAGCTTTCCTTCCTGTTTTAGGAAGCAGCGACTGTATTGCTTTTTGCCTGTAAAACCGTGTCTGTGTTCTTCATATTTATGTAGAATTATAGTTTGCTCTTCTTATGTAAAATATGCGGCTCTGGTAGATGTTTGCGATTAGTCATGATGTGCAAAAAACGCCTCTTTTATGTGAACGCGCGCGTCGCTGGATTGGGAAACCCTGGGTTGATTGAATTAGTTGTTAACCACCGGCGTGACACAGGTTATGCGGGACCGCGGTTGTTAGGTTAGGTGAAGCCGGGTAACTGAAATAAATCCAGGGCATGCTGATCCTGCTTCGTAGTACAGGCCTCTGGTTTATTGGCATTTCTTTAAACCAATCACAATTGTCTTGCCGGACGCAATAACGGTGCCTCTGCAAAATAGCCTCGGGAAGGAACTTGTTTTGGTGAAACGTGCTCGTTTAAAAGTTGTTTTAGTCTTGCAACAGAAAACTGTCGATTAACCCCGCAGAGATCTGCGGAGCAGTTAACCATAGTACTCATAAATCAACCAAAGTTTAGAATGCCAACACAAAGAAAGTGAAAGGTGATAGACATCCGGCCAAAAATGAGGGACATCTGACGGTTCTTCTTACGGCTCCGGAGCAATCCCCTAAATGGATCGTGGATATAGACTAGTGTTAGCCCTTCTCTCTCTTAATATACACCACCCCAGTGTGCAGGCGTTGGACACTGAGCTTGGTGGCCTCCGTGCCTGTGTCGGTTTCCAGCGGGATGTTGGGAGCTGTGGTGTCCTTTCGCCGAGACTTGGCTGGATCCTTGAGTGCCGGCGCCATTCAACCGGGAGACTCTTTTTCTATGTGGCGATCTGCTCGGCCACTGAAGGAGCTGATGGAATTACATTTTACTGGAATTGTACCTTGTACGATTTCATGTGACAAATACAATTGATTGATTCCCTTCTCAATGCCAAAACACCAGAAATATAGTTGTCTTCCATCTTTGAAAAGGGTTAGTGTCCTCCTAACAAGCCCTATCGCTGCCTCTTTTTCCTCTGTGTCCTCTGTGTCACCCTCTTCCTAAAGATCGATGTTTATTGTGTTAAAGTTTAGGGTATCATATGTCTCACGCTCTTCCTTTGCACTGTATGGGAAGCCCTTTTGTCCTTGTAATGTTCATGTTATCAGCATACGTCCTGTAAAGCTCAAGAAAGCTACCGAGACAAATTCTTTTTTATTTCTTGCCATACAGTAGCAAGTTAAGTTATTCTGGTTGAAAATACAGACGGAACTGGAAAAGCTAGACCCATGGAAGTCAATAATATCATACATAATGTTTATGATACAAAACATACAAATGAACTAATAATTTAAAGAAATAAATAATATGAAGTATTACATAATGTGTTAGTATGACATCTCTATTGAAGATTTATTGGAGTTAGCTTTATTTTTTATTACACAATAACTTTTTCTTCAATATGTCTTCACATCAAGACAGTTTTTTAGTTGTTGCTCAAGTTGAAACATTTTCAACTCATGTGGACAAGTCTTTGCCTCAGCTCAGACTGCCAAGAGCAAATTCTATTATCTGTTTGTGTCCACTTGGCTTTCCACTGACTTTGTGTGCAAATGCCATCAGTCTGTATCTGATAGACAAGAATAATAATTGTCAGGCAAAAATATTCAATTTTTAGAAAAGCTAATTTCAATCTTGTCTCAGAACTGGTATCTCTGGATGTATAATTTCTTTTTTGCTGTTAATGTGTATTAGTAGTGGTCACTGTTGAGACTTTGTAGCAGCGAGACAAAAGGACGAAGCAGATCGATGATGCAGATCCTTAAGTGGCATTTAAGCGACGCAGTGTTACATTCATATATTTTATGTGCATGTATCACTGTGGCTCTTCATACCTGTATGTAGAGTGAGCTGAAAAGTTAAACTGTATTTCTTAAGTAGGACTTCATGCTGTAGTAGAATTCAGATAATTTAGAGAAAGTTAAAAAGATAATTTAGTCGTAACTGCGGTCCTGAAACTGAGTGTGTTGTGTTGGAAATATATGGGTTTAGTTTGCATTGTTGAAAATCTGACTCAATACAGAGACGAGTGAGGGCGAGAGCTGCGTGCGTGTTGTTTATCATCTCTCTCCCTTGCTATTCCCCCTGTTTAAGGGCACAACATGTACACACCAACATGGATCTACAGTAGCCTTAAAGTGCCCATATTATGAAAAAATCACTTTTTCTGGGATTTGGGGTGTTATGTTGTGTCTCTGGTGCTTCCACACACATACAAACTTTGAAAAAAATCCACCCATGCTGTTTAGAGTGAGATACAGTTTCTGAATGTGTCCTGCCTTCAGTCTCTGGGTGAGCTGTTCAAAATCGGCACGGCTTGTGACGTCACAAGCCGAAACGAGCAGGCTAACCACAACCATTAGCTCGTAGCGTTAGCATGCTAACGCTAGCATGCTACCTCGTTCTCAGTAGCAAAGCACTGCTACAACACACACAAGTTCACCATAATCTACAAAAGAACTACTTACATGTGCGCCCTCATTTAGAAGTCTCCCAGCTAATCCTGCCTTGTAACTGACCGAAGTTGTAGAAACAGCCTTTCTTTTACTGTCTATGGAGCTAGCTAGCTGACATGATTTACATCTGAGCTGCTGGGCATGTGCAGTGCAATCAAAGATAGTACAGAAGAAGAAGAAGAAAAGAGGTCTCACTCTGTAGCTAAAACAGAGACCAGCTGAAAAGAGGATCTGCAGCAGTGAGAGAGAGCACTGCAGTACAACAAAAATATGGTGTTTTTTGAAAATTAAACCATGTAAACCTATTCTGGTACAACCTTAAAATACAATTATGAACCTGAAAATGAGCATAATATGGCTGCTTTAAAGGTGCAGTAAGTAAGCCTTTAAAACTTATAAAAAATCCACCACTCCCTGTTCAGATGCACCAATCAGGGCCAGGGGGGTGTCTAACTGCGTGTCAAGCACTGCTCATGCACACGCATTCATTCTCCCTTGTGGGGGGAGGGGCTTAGGAGACCGTTTTGGGCTTTAGCGGAAAGGGGGGAGGGACTGAGAAGTTGTCGGATGTTCAAATTCTTTTGGCTAGGTCGTGGATCTTCGCACTCCTACCTATGGCACCTTTAAGCGTAAACACTGACATTAGGTTGCAATTCTTTTTGTCACACAAACTGAGTGTGAAGTTGAATTATTTTAATCCTGTTTAGGCGTTACTATGTTAAAGGATCAGTCTTCCTACCAACTTCCTGACTAACTTTGCAGTTCATGTTTGGGTTAATTGTGAGGATCTCCAGCCCCTCATCCTCACTAAAGAGGTGTTGACAGACAACAGGCCATCATGGCAACAACAGCAACGTGACCTAACCCTGTTCACTGCCTGCTGTTCATTGGATAAACAATGGAATCTTCCTTCTTGACCTCAGTCTCCCCACTCTGTGTACAATGCATTTGTTGTTCATACCTAAGTTTTACACCTTTTTACACCTTCCATAACCCAGGGGTTCTGTAGGTTTAACCAAGTCAAATTTAAGACTTTTTAAGACCTTTTTAAGACCATTGTAAATAAAAGTTAAGACCGAACTGATTGGCTGCACTATAAGTTGCATGTTGGTCTCATTTCGCAATGCAGTAAATTATATTTGGACTAGCGAAAAAAAAAACTACAACACCACGGAATCAAAAAAAACATTCTAAAGCGCTGCGGGAGGATTTCAATGAGCATAAGAGGTTACTCTTTAGAGGTTATATAGTGCTGTCAAACGATTAAAATATTTAATCGCAATTAATCGCATTAATGTTAACTCGCAGTTAATCGCACATTTTTATCTATTCTAAATGTCCCTAGATTTCTTTTTGTCAAATTATTTTTTCTCATTTTAATGCTCTTATCAACATGGAAAAGTGGATCGGCTTGCTCTGTGCTTTTGTCGCCTGGCTTTAACGAGGGAGCGGAGAATTCGCATCAGCTGTGTGCTTGGCCATTAAGTGGTATTTCAGACTGGACGTGCTGCGATGATAGCTCAGTTCACAACGACAAAACACACAGATCACGTTGGTCTTGTCAATGGAACCATTTGGCAACTTTTTAAAAGTAAACTTTCCATTCAGAATCTTATTGGCCTCTATTTCGGCGTCTCGCGCTCGCCATCCACTCAAAACGTAACGTTAGCCTACTACTCTTTGGCCGGCTTGCAAGCCCAAACAAGTGTGCGGCGTGCCTGTTGTTTTTTCTCCGGTCTAGCTAGATCCGTTACTAGTTGTTGCAACAGCATGTGAAAAAAACGACAAAGTTTGCAAGGCCAAAAAGAACGTTAATCTCGCAATAAAAAAATTGACGCCGTTAATAACGCGTTTAACTGACAGCACTAATATATATATATATATATACACATAGGAGTCAAGCAATACATAGATATAGGAAAATTGAGACCGGTTTAAAATTATTTAAGATCTAGAACACAATACTTCAGCCAATCTAAGACTTTTTAAGGCCTAAAATTTTGATTTTGAAATTTTTGATTTTTTAAGCCCCCCCCGGAAACCCTGATACCCTCACCTACTTCTGTTTTAGTCAGTGATACCTACGTTTCCCAGAATGCCTTTCAACCATCCCAGAAAATGTGCCTGGACCTGCTGAATTCAACTACAGTTCTATGCGTGGGTCCAGAGAGTGATAAAGAGAGTAGTTAGAGTTGCATTCTGGTCTATACGCTGCTGTCAGAGAGTACAGAATTATCTTTCAAATGAACTGGTGCGCACAAATTACCAAAAGTAAAGCATTGAGCTCTACACAGCGTCTGTTAACGTGATACAATAAAGCCACTTTCTCACTGTTGAAGGTCAACTGGAAGTTCTTGTTTACTATGAACCTACTGACCTGAGTATTTCAAGCAGCAGCCTTTGGACACAAACTTTCCGCTAACCATCACACCTGTTGACTGTCAATAGATCATAGGACTGTCACCACAACATCATGCCCCTTAGTTTATCACAAACTGTCCCTGTTTTTTTTTTATAATAATAATTTAGCTATAGTAAAAATCGGGGCACAGATGTACTGTATGCAGTAAGACAAAGAATAAATCGTTACCCATTTGTTGTTCTTAAACCTTACTTTACCAAGAGCTCTAGATTTCCCTTTTTTCCTGCCAACTTATAAGGCTATTAAATGGAGGCTGGGACACAGTCTTTGGCCCCATGGGGTATGACATACAATATGCGCAATGTGACTGGAGCATGCACCAACTAATGAGCTATTGAGCCTTTAGCCAAGTGCAGACCAGATTTTACTGTGCATGTGTTGTACCCCAACGATATGACGCGTGACAGCTCCTTTTTTTTTACCCTCCTTGCCAACATAAAGGAAGACGAAGAGCCTCCACTCAGTAGTACTTGGGTAAAAACTTTATCAACAAAACAGAAGGCAAAGCACAGCTCAAGCTCACTTCCACAGCACAGCAGCCTACATTACCCTTCTGTCAATCGCTAAAAGTGCCACAAGAATAATAACATCCATCATTATTACAGTTAGATATTAAAAGAACACAGCCACTCGGATATACTGCATAATATATATAAATTTACTCTATAGACCTTTGCGACATTAACAGCATCTACAGATGGACAGCCTCAGTCATGCTCATTCTCTTGCATTGTACCGCCATCTAGTGAGAGTTACAGCAGTAGTACAATCAGAAATGGTGGGGGGAGAAATGAGAGGCTTGGGACAAAACAGCCACTAAGAATCTCCAACAGCAATCTGTAATACAATCTGCACCTGAAGAGTTTGGAAATCAGGCTTAGGGATGGAAAAGTGTTGGAAAACAAGGCAATGGGGTAAGCAAGACATTTAAAAAGGGAATACCAACAATTTTAAGAATTCTAATACAATCTTCCTTTGCCCCAGGACAGGTCAGTTAGCTCTTTCCAACATGCATCACTCCTTCATAAAGCGATGGACAGGCACACTGACTTTAGAATATCATACCTCAGCGAGGTTACATTCTGTTTTACAACATCTCTGCAAGTTTGTCACAAGTCTGACATTTGTTATCTCTGCGATTTGTGGCTTCAGGAAAGAGCGGTGCATGTTCACAAGAATCTATTTGGCTCACCTGGGGAGCAGAAATTACACAAATTCTGAAAGGGGCGATGTAATTTCACGTGTTTTAACACTGTTATTTCAAATAATGTACACTTTACATCCCAGCTCACTTTTTTGCAAACCAAGCGTTTTTAGATATTTAAGTGCATTTTATTTTTTACTTCATTCCATTTAATCCATTGGTTTCCTTACATTCAGTATGAAAATCTTTTAGTTTCAGCAATCTAAAGTGATTTAATTTAAAGTGAAAATTGTTTCTGCATTTTGTTCTGTCAATCTTACATTTCTGTCGGTTGGTGATGCCGATCTAGTGCCGACAATCCATCCACCTGAAGCAAGTTTCAGGAGTCTGCTAACTGATTTTCATACTTTATGGAAATTAATAACTGCTTGGAAGAGTATGAAAAATACCCTAACATTAAAACCTAACATATAACGTAACTGTGTAGCATGCATCCAAAAATGGTCAACACAGATGTAAAGTGTACATGATTTTAAGATGCTAAAACTTGCAAATACACTTGTCCTTTAAAGTAGGTGGATTTCCTAATTAATAGGGATAAGGTAAATACAGTTTAGGCACAGTTAGTACTAATGCCAAATTACAGCTGGGTTGTTTTTTTGTTTTTTTTTGGGGGGGGGGGGCAGTTAGCATTCACTTCCTGCATGGTAACAAGTCATTTTCTCTACATTCTATTACACACAGAAGGACACTAAATAATATTCAATTTATTACAATGATACTCATGATCTCATCTGGTGTGACATATGTGGGTAAGTTGTGTGGGTGTGTTTTTATTTATTTATTAATTATTATTTCCAGTAAGCACAGTGGAGATACTGCCCCCTGGTGGCAGGAGGGTAAAACAGTGAAGAGGTGGCAGGGGTCAGAGAGGATGCTGGTCCCCGTGTGGGGGATTAGAGATGTGGGTGGGTAGCATTGCCTAGACCACCCACTGCAGGATGCTGGTGTCTTTCCCACCAGTGGAGATCAGGTGACTGTTGTCGTGCAGGAAGGCAACGTTGGTCACGTGACTGCTGTGGCCACCGTACTCGTGGCTCGGAGCCTGTAAATGTGAGAGGGGCAGAGGGAGGACGTGAAACACAGTTCAATAAATGAGTCAGATGCAACATGGTGAAGTTGACAACAACAGGGTCAGCTGTTCAGCTGCTAAACTCAGTGCAAGGTGTCTCATTTAGGTAGTCTCGCATTGCCAGACCTTCCTCCACAGCGCTTGCGGAGGAGGGTCTGACTAGTCCACACAGCATTCCAGGATGGGAGAAAAAACATGCTCTGGTTCCTTGGGATTTCTTTAAACCAATCACAATCACCTTGGGCGGTGCTAAGCGCCCGACAGAGCCACGGTGCCGCTACAAAATAGCCTCGGGAAGGAACTTGTTTTGGTGGAACGTGTACGTTCAAAAGTTGTTTTAGTCGTGCAACAGAAAACTCAGACTGGACAGATAGTCTAGCTAGCTGTCTGGATTTACCCTGCAGAGATCTGAGGAGCAGTTAACCATAGTCCTCAGAAATCCACCGGAGTTTAAAATGCCAACACAAAGAAAGCGGAAGGTAACGGACATCCGGCAGAAAAGAAAGACATCCGGCAATGGACCAATCCCGGAAATGAAACGTCGTGGATGTACTACATTTAGGAAAACGCTTGACTTCACTGCTGTTAATATCTTTTCTGTCATCAAATACTTTCAAATAATTACAAACAACTTGCAACTGTGTCTAAAACAGCTTCTCAATGTTTTAAAATGAAGGGGTAGTAAGTGGCCTTTATGTTTCTCAGATTCATTCTATGAGAAATCTTGGATGGCTCCAAACACTGACAGTGATGATAAAACATTTGACAGCGACAGAATTTTAAGAAAACCTTTCTGCATCAACACTCCTTTTTCATGGAGCTTTTAGCTCACTTTAGTTTTACTCACAAAATGTGTGTAAAACAGTACCAACTTGTAACTATTTACAGCGTCTGAGTTTCTGTGCTAACGGCGGCCAGCTTGTCTGAACGGACAATTAAGTTTACAGCTCCATTTTAAATGGCTTTGGGTGAAAACTTGAACTTGTAAAAAAAAAAAAAGAAAAAGAAAAACATGTTTGTGGGCACAAAATCAACACCTGGTAGAAATTGTGCGCATTATAAGTCTGGTGGTGATCCCACACTAAAAGCCTTGTCGCTGAGTATTTTGTTATTTCTGCTGAGCTTTCATTGTGTTTCACAATGTTCATTAACACTTAATCACAAGAGAAGAACAGTGTGGCAGCTCGGCTCTGGAAGTGTAAAAGGAAAAATGTCTATGCAGAGCAGAACAGATTTCAAAAACAGTCCAGTGATGAACTGTTGAATAGCTTCAAGCATAAAAATGTCAAGGAAAAAAAGCAACGTGCGCATACAAACACACAGACGCTGATGTGAGTGAACACGACTGACCCTTGGTTGAGAGCAGGGGAAGGAGAACAAGTGCACTTTGCCAAAGTCATCAGCAGAGGCCACCAGGGATCCGTCATGTGACCTGCACACGGCGTTGATGTCTGTGCCGTCTGCTCCATCTGGCCAAATTCCTAAGAGGGACAGAGAGAATTAGTGAAAGGGTGAGAAAGACAAACAATCAAACAAGACTCACTTGATATTCTGTGCTATGCTGCAGTAAAATGCTGTGCAGTACTTTGATCAAAGGCCAATCTGGACACTTCTTTACCAACATCTGACAAGTTAAAAATTTAAAAGAGAAGACAAAACTGTTTTCCAAACAGCTGAGTGGATGCTTCATCTAGGGAAAGCTGGACTTTTGCACCTTGATTATTTTGATTTTAAAAAAAATTGTAAGCTTTTGTTGTGTGCACATTTACTTGGTGTAGCTTTAGGCTTTCTCTGCATATTGCCAAACACTCCCAATTGCTCTGACCATTAGCCAACTAACCCTAAAATGCACAGTATATAAAACTGTAGTCTCGCTTTGCCAGACCCTCCTCCTTGGCATTTCTTTAAACCAATCACAATTTTTATGGGTGGCGTTAAGCACCGGGCAGAGCCACAGTGCCGCTGCAAAATAGCCTCATGAAGGAACTTGTTTTGGTGGAACGTGTACGTTCAAATGTTGTTTTAGTCGTGCAACAGAAAACTCAGATTGGACAGATCCGACATCCGGCTGAAAACAGTGAAATCCGGCAGAGTATTCCGGCAGCAACGGAGCAATCCCAGAAGTGGAACGTTGTGGATATAGACTGATAAAACTATGAATTTGATAATTCACTTGTTGACACTATGGGAAAAAGTGAGCTTGTTGATGTCAGGTTAGACTCTCAGTCTTTAGATGATCAATTCACAGATGGATAAAAAAACATCAAGTGAGTTTTATCGACTTACCGAAGGTTGTGAAGCTCAGAGTGCAGGTAGAAGTGGCCCACTCCTGGTTGCGTACTGTGTCCATGTTGGTTACATGTTTACCACTGGATGCCTCCCCTAAAAAAACATAAATATTTTTCGTCATGCTCTGTGATGTTTGCAATGAGTCAAAATATCACTTTAACATTTATATATAAAATGAAAGGGTAAGCTACAAGTGTATGTGAACAGAGACAGGAGGAGGACCTACAGAAGAGGATTTCGTAGTCTCCTGAGTTGGTGACGAGGTACTGGCTGTCTGCCGACCAGTCCAGATGGGTGACAAAGCTGGAGTGGCCCTGGGGATAAGAAATAAGTTTGTGGTACTTGAATAGAGATCACACAGGGCATCATTCCAAACACTCCATTTTGGAGAACGTGTCTGAAATTTCTCAGTGCGTGTCTTCTAGCTTTGTTAAAACTGGGGGTCAGATTTTTCTTGCTTTATCTAATTCTGGAGGGAACATTTTTTTCTGTACTTCAAGGATAATCAGAAAAGGTTTTATTGGCACAATAAGTACACTTAGGTGGAATTTTCCTTGGCGAAAGGTGCAAACAACATATTAAACATTAGTATAAATTAAACAATACATACAGAAAAAACAAAACAAATATATACATACAAAGTAACTGTTGCATAAGAAAAAAGGCTGACTGGTTGAGCGCAAAATTGCAAAGAATATAAAGTATATGCAATGGGCAGGGTGGTGGTTAAGCGTCAGTGTCAGTGGGGGTCTGGGGCCTTGTTGGTGAGGCTTACTGCTGAGGGGTTTTGGTCCTGATGGACCACAGGGGAGAGGTTCATTATTTTTTTATTACGATTATAAGTTCCAATTAAGTTAAACAATAACAATAAAGTTATTCATCTTACATCTTCACTTATGTAATAGAGTTGTACATAAAGAGCCCATGAGAGTCCAAAAACAGCTGCTACTGCTTTAAATATATACAATTTAGATTTTCATTTGAACTATTTTTTTTTTTTTTTAAAGCTTTCAGAGAATTGAGATATGAATCTCTGTGTATACTTATATACACAGAGAGATATAGATATATATATATATATATATATATATATATATATAAAAATGTATACTTACAGTGCATTTCCCCACACGGCTGTACTTTCGGCCATTCTCCGTCACAGCATAGATGTAAACAAAGTTGTCATGGGAAGCAACAGCCAGGAAGTTACCATCTAAAAAGGCACAAGGAGTTATTATAGCAGTGCTATTAGTGGAGTTAATACAGTACTGAAACATGCCATGATATACCAGCTGATGTTTTACCTGGAGAGTACCTGACGTTGGAAATGATCTCATTGCCGTCTGTGTGCATAGAAACCAGATCCCGGGTGTCAGTGTCCAGCACCAACCACCTGCAACACAACACAGCGCACACATACACACACGCGTGCGTCAGAATAGTTTTTTGATATTCCATACTACTACCATACGTTTCTTTTCATAGTACCTCAACATAAAAAGTTTTTTTTTTTTTTTTTTTTTTTTCCCCCAATATTAAACTGAAGAAAAAGGAACAAAGTCAAAGACTGTAAATGTGCTCGGCCAAAAAATCTAAACTCTAAATTCAGTAATCCCCAATGGTTGCTGCTTTAAGAAAGTCTGTTGTTGTTGTCTGTTGTGAATGTTGTGTTATTGTCTTCAACCTCCCCAAGTTCTCTCACACTACACCGCTCCTCCGCTCTCTTCACTGGTTACCAGTTGCTGCCTGCATCCGCTTTAAGACACTAATACTTGCATACAGGGCCACGAATGGATCAGCCCCAGCATACATCCAGGACATGGTCAAACCCTATACCTCAACCCGCCCACTCTGCTCTGCATCAGCCAACCTGCTTGCTGCCCCCTCACAGCGAGGGACAACTAATCACTCAACGAAATCCCGACTGTTTTGTAGTGGAACGTGCTCCCTATTGACATCAGGATGGCCCAAAGCCTACGCATCTTCTGCCAAAGGCTAAAAACACATCTCTTCCGACTGCACCTTGGATAAAAAAATAATAACTTGCACCTTCAAGGTTGAAAGCGTCAGCTAAATAACATGTAATGTAATGTGTTAGTGTTTAGTTTGTAACTGTGAGGCCAACCTTCCAGTCATGGTCCCCACAGCCAGAACAGTCCCGCTGGGATGGAAACCTGCACACCTCCCTGGATCCTGGAGCAGAGAAGAGGATGAATTTTTAATTTATGACCCTTATCATTGAAGATAGCATTGTCTAATTGTTTCAAAGTCTTTGTTATATTCTAGTTCCTAGCATCCTAAAGTTAAAGGCACAGGAAATTTTTTTAAAAAAAAAAATCGACATCCTGACTGCCAGTCACCTCGATGGTCTTGCTCCAGAGTGGCTGATGGGAGTTGGCGTCCCAGAGGTGAACCAGTTTGTCCTGGGCGCAGGTGACAAACTGCTCCATGGAGGGATGGATGTCCAAACCCCACAGTTCATCTGTGTGACCCTGGAACACATTACATGTCTCATTTAATACGCCTGAAACTGCCACATGCAGAGTTGAAATGTTTAACACCTTCCAGTAGAAAAAAAATGGTCACTGTGTGTAGTGTGTGTGTGTACCTGTACAATAGGAGTTAATGTATCAGGGAAGGCAGCTCTGATGATGGCATTCTTGGTGGTTCCTACAAAAAGCTCTCCAGGTTTACCTTCAGCCAGAGCCCGTACAGGACCGAGCATCTCGCCCACCTGGACGGACACACACACACACACACACACACACACACACACACACACACACACACACACACACACACACACACACACACACACTTTCCTATTAAAGCATCTCACAAATAGTAGTAGATAGTTTAGTTTATTTGTCAGGGACCATGCACAGTTCAAGCCCTGTACCAGAGTTAGCTATACAGCTAATTTACATCTGTGGCCCCTGGTCAAGGGAGATAAAAGGACAATATAGACAATACAGACAATTCTATCAAAACAGATAAAAACTTAACAACAACATATAACAAGCATTACATAATGTATAACCCAGTATACAAAATATACATTCCATGTTATAAAAAGATCAGTGATCACATAGTTGATTTGCCTTCAGCCAAGGACATTTTAAAACTGCTGAGATTTGTAATCTCTAATGTGAAGTGGAATTAAGTTCCACTTTTCTACTAGCCTAGAAATCTAGACGCTCCCTAGCGGCAGCAAATGTAATTTGCAGCCAGGTTCAGTCTAGCAACTCTCCGTTGGCTTGCGAACTGGAAAAACCGAACTCTGGTCAGGCCAATCACATCGTGTATGGAGTCGGTTGTCGGGCTTATGGCTGCTGCTGCTGGGAACAGCGGTCTTCTGGAAGACTTGGAGTTAAGCTTTTCTTTGAGAAAAGAACAAAGAACGGCACTGAAGTCATTCTTAAAAAAGGAAGATGTGTTCGGAGTTTTGCCGACCGGATACGGCAAAAGTTTAATCTATCAACTAGCTCTGCTACCTTCTTCGTTGCTCTGCCTGGTTGTTGCGCTATCCTATTGCGTGCAGAGGGAATTTGAAAGACAACCGTTTATCCCGCCCCTCGGATTGAGCCCTGTCAATGGTGAGTTCCCAGACCCAACATCTTGATGTGGGTCTAGCTTGTCAGGCTACTTTTCTACTGCTGTAAATGAAAAAGCTGGCAGAGAAGAGCGAAAGTCTCTGTGACCAGAGCAGACAGCAAGTTCGCTCGCAAAACTGTATGTCTGATTATTTAAATGAAAATAAGCTGGTTTGACAATGGAGATGGAAGAAATATGCACTAGTTCAAAAACACGGGACCTTCTTCCTGTATTTACTTTCTTGCTCCCGCAATATTATTATTATTTTTTGGGCATTTTAGGCCTTTATTTCCGACAGGACAGCTTAGACAGGGGGAATGACATGCAGCAAAGGGCCGCTGCTTCGAGGACTAAGCCTCTTTATATGGGCACGCGCTCTACCAGGTGAGCTACCCAGGCGCCCGCCCCAGACACATCTGACCAATAAGAGGAGTGAACGTTCTTGCGTGGTTTGTAATGACGCATTTTGGTGTGCTTGGATTTTTGCAGGTGTGAAACGAAACCGAACCAAGGGAAAATCGTTCCAAGTTTGCAAACTCTTCAACAAAGCAAACAAACTATAGGTTGTGAAAACGCCCTTATTTTCTCCTCAAAAGTATTCAGTCTTCGTTCCTTAGAGGTACACAGTACATTCTGGCTCCCTCACCTCCATCTCGGCCTTCTTTCTGTAGTCGTGGTCCCACAGCACCACCTTGCGGTCCTTCCCTCCTCCAGACACCATGGTGCCGTCCTTCAGGACACAAACAGAGAAAATCCCGCCCTCGTGGGCCCCCGACACCACCTGGCTGATGCGGCTACCACCTGTCAATCAGAACAAACAGGAAATCAAAACACAAAACGGAGGACCAAATCCTTTTATATTTTCAGGCTTTTGAATAAGTGGGAGCACAATGTGTCTTTACGGGGTTGCTTTTCAATCATGTTCTTACATTATCAGCACTGCTGAATTAACATTTTTATACTAAAGTAAGCTTTACGTGTTGAAGACTTAATCTCTATATAATATATTGAACAAAATGTTGGGTTCTTTGTGATTCATGTAGATTCTACCTTTGGCCCAGACGTAGATGTTTCCACTGGAGTCTCCTGTGATGGCGTCGCCATTCTCGGCAAACGCCACACACAACACATACTTTGGCTTCTCATGTTTCTAGAGAGAGAGAGAGAGAGAGAGAGAGAGAGAGAGAGAGAGAGAGAGAGAGAGAGAGAGAGAGAGAGAGAGAGAGAGAGAGAGAGAGAGAGAGAGAGAGAGAGAGAGAGAGAGAGAGAGAGAGAGAGAGAGAGAGAGAGAGAGAGAGAGAGAGAGAGAGAGAAATTGATTTTATATTAATCAATGTATTTATTTGCTGCATTTGTTTCAGCTAGCTGTACCTAACAAAATAACAACTAAGTGTATTTTGGTGGTTCTAAACAGCATTTTTACATACATCTTCTTAAATTCACCTTTTAACGCTTGTGTTGTCCTCAGGCCAAATTTGACCCGTTTTCAAAGTTTTTTTTATATCAGAAATATGGGTTTCTTTCAACCAAATTGCCTAAAAATGTCATGGATGCATGGGTGTACACTGTATGGAACCCATACAACATTATTCGCAGGTAACATGAATGAATTTTATTCAATTTTATAGCACTTGAAAAAACACAAAAAAGGTTTTAAAACAGTATCCTGACTAAACTTCGACATATACCAGTCTGTGATCCACTCAACATCCTCTGATCTTAACTAGTAGTTAAAATAATTAATAATTTCTGCTTTTTTAAACTTGAAAATTAAGGATAAAATGTCATTTAAATTCAGTTGATTGACCATTAATTAAAAAAAAAAAAAAAAAAAAAAAAAAATTGAAAGTGACAAAAATGTTTAAAAAAGCACCAAAAACATCCAAAAAAAGCAACAAAAACTTTGGAAAAAGTGCCTAAAAAATTCATTTTCAATTTTGTCCCAAAAAGGACAAGTTTATGGTTGACGGGAAGACAACACAAGGGTATTTGCATTAAACTGATCCCCATGTGTGTGTTTCATATCAAAATGTTCAGAACAAACTCAGCTTTCTGTTTAGTGAGACCCAAATTTGTTCCAGAGCAACGTGATAAGAGATCATTTGGACCGAAAGCTGAAAAGTTGATGTT
Source organism: Sander lucioperca (assembly GCF_008315115.2). Classification (NCBI taxonomy): domain Eukaryota; kingdom Metazoa; phylum Chordata; class Actinopteri; order Perciformes; family Percidae; genus Sander; species Sander lucioperca. The sequence continues at coordinate 33,352,638 of NC_050177.1, forward strand.
CGCTTTTTGAAATTTCTCAAAACTCTTGTGAAAACATACCTACATTCAATTGTTTTGGTGCTTGAAATGAGTTTGCAAAAGTCTTGGCTTCACAAAAGTAGCGTACTATATGAATGAAATAGTCTAAAATGAAATTTGTAATATCGCTTTTGGAGAAGGAGTGTTGTCAAACATCGCTTGGACTCTCCGGTGCTTCTTTTGTCCTCAGAGGGTTAATAAGGTTAACTCGAGGTAAGAGGGTTGTAAGATACATTTTTGGCCGTACCTCGAACAGGCCCTGTTTCTTGGTGAGAGTGTTGCCTTCTATGGTCCAGAAGTTGATGTGAGATTTTCCACAGGTGACAATCAGGTTGGCATCCATGGGATGAAACACGGAGGCCAGTACAGAGTCATTGGAGCACTGCAGAGACAGGAGGCATGACGATGCAAACATGTTTCTCTACATAGATTCATTTAGTGTTCTGAGAAGAAATTGTTGGAAATCCATAGTGTTTGTTAATTAAAGTTTAGAACTAGGAGATCAATAATGATGCAGCTATATAAATGGGATCATGGGGTACCTTGACGTCAGCCAGTTGCTTTTCCTTCTGCCAGTTCCAGACCGACAGGATGTGATCGTTGGCATCGTCCACAGCACAGAGGAAGGTGCCGCCGTTCTGAGAGAGAAACAAGGAGGTGGATAAAGCAAGAGCAAAAACGGCAGCCAGCAGTACCCGATTTAACTTTGCATAGTCTCAAAGCCTGAGTAAACTCTACAGGATGTGAAGCTGCTTACCGACTTGGAGAAAGCCACGCAGGTGACCGCTCTGTCGAACACTCCCATCCCGATCACATGAAGCGTGTTGAGGCTCACAGAGTCCCAAACACGAACATGAGGAGCCAGCAGCTGCACAGACAAGGGACAGAAATGAAGTCAGGCTGAGAAACCATATTTGATATATAGAAACAAAAAAAGTGGGATTGGATCAAAATATGCATATATAAAACACATCTGCTACTAAATTCAAAGATAGTTTTCTTACCATTTATAACCAGTTAAATTGAAATATTGTGGTATTATTCTTCTCTGTAATTAGTCTTTTTCATTAGCTTTTTTAATACCTGCTTTAAAGTAAACTGTGTCAAAGTGTAGGTGGGAGAAACAGCAAAACTCCATAGGAGGCTGTGAGCGATGGTTTTTTACAGTACCTTTCCATCTTTAGAGTTTCCAGCCATTTGCCCCGTTGCTATGGTAACCATGTCAGGATGCACACTCAGGCTAAGAAGAGAAAATATGAATTGTTACTTCGTTTTAATTTTTTTTAACACTGCTTCTAGAAAGACAGAAAGTTTAAAGTCAGTTTATTTACATCCCAGAGGCTTCAGTCAGGGAGCTCATTCAGGATGCCAAGTAGCGCTCATTAAGCAAACCAAAAATCACATTCATGATAAACACAGTCAGCTGTATGAGGCTGTCCATGGCATGTTACACAAAAACAAGAAAGCTACGTAACATAAGAGGGAAACAGAATGTGAGTAGTTTGAAACTTTACTTTTAATAGGTTTTGAACTTTAATGAGGAAGCTTCTGAAGACCCGGCCAGGCGTGAAATATTTGAGTTTCAGGTTTGACCGAAAAAACCAATTGCTCAAAAAGGGATATCTTTACATGCACACAAGAACCAGGGTAAATGGGAAAATCCAGGCTACGCAGGAAATCAGACAGCACGTTACTCTACCCTGACTTAATGATAAATATCAAACACTTGGGACAAGACAGCCCTTATCATCGTGCCGTTTTCTCACCATTTGACATCGTCGTTGTGGCCCAGGTAGTGTCTCTGCTGCTGCTCCTCTGTGTTGTACAGCACCACCACTGAGGCGTTGAAGTAGACGATCTCTCCTGTGGGCAGCAGGTAGAGGTTGGAGCGGCAGTCACGTCCGCGGTAGCCGTACCTGGTCCACGCTTAAGTTAGGGAACAAGATGGGTGAAGCTGGACCAGCGAGAGAACATTCAATATTCTGATTTTAGGTATTTAGTTAGTGCTCGTTACCAAGATGACTCGCAAGGACTTAAGCTCATGCCACTTTTACAAGTTCTAGATTAACAATACATATGAAACCAAAAGTACTACTCACTTCAGGTGATCATACATGTAAGAGGAAAGACAGTCACACACTCGTAGCCACGACAACATTTAAAAAAAAAATAATTTACCAATGTTTCGACATGTCAGTCTTCTTCAGGGAATTGTCTGGAGAAAGTAAAGCTTGTATGACCCAAAGTTTATATTTCATATTCACTGCCGAATAACTATGTTTAATGAATGGAGTCTGGAAATGATTTAATTTAGGTTTTTATCCATCTGTTCCAGAGGTTTTCAAAGTCTGTCACTGTTTGCCCCCCTGAGACTAATAAATAACTCACAGTCTGAAAGCCTCTGATCAAGACAGATAAAGAATTCATTCATTTCTCATTCATTCATCCACAGACTCCTGATCCGTCAATAAAACTATTTCTGTCTATTCCTCTGTTTCCCTCTCCCCGTCTGAAGGATACACCCACTGCAGTTTGAGTTTGCGGTCAGGTAGCGCCACCTTGTGGTCGAGGCTGTAGCTCTCCCTCTGCTTATCTGGGATCTGCATGGTGACCGGACGACCTCGGAGGAACATCCTCACGTAGCCGTCCTCTGGAGGGAAGGAGAGAGGGAAGGTTAAGTTAGGGGACAGAATGGAACGAAGAAGCAAAGATCTGGCAGAGACGAGTAGAAGAGACAGAACAAGAAGGGGACGGTACACTTGTCTCTTTTTGTCATAGTTCCATGAGTCTCCATTTAAACAAAGACATACACACATACACACAGACCTGACTTCCATCTTCTGTTATCTTGCTTCGTCTTAAGTTCTGAGATACAAAAAAAGTGTCCTGAAATGACGCCACAAAATCCAAACAGCAGAATGCTTGCTTCTTGAAATCTAAAACAGTAAAAAACTTAATCTTCTCCCACAACCAAACAGAAAGGACCTCCTTTTGAGAATCACTAACTGAATTTCACAATGGCAAACTAAGGGGCCGTGACTACACCAAAAAAATATAAAAATAACTGTAATTGTCACAGATTAGAGATGTTCAAATCCTGCCAGTACTTTGTTACTAAACTGACTACAGGGGACACTGTGTCATCATGAACGTCATTGATTTCATTTCTTTTAATTTTTGACATTGCTGTTTTCTGGAAAATTGATTGTTAGCATTTCCCAGTGACACCACTAGAAAAAAGAATGCAGAGGAATGAAATGGTCAGGCCATCCATACACAGACAGAATATGGGTCTGCAGAGCCAATACTTCAGTAACCTTTAAACAATATGGATGCTTTAGAAAATACATGCTCATACAGACTTCAGAAGTCCGTTATTCTCAGGCTCTTTAGTTATTCTAATGGATGTTCAATATTTATAATGAGAAAATCCTTCAAGAGTACTTCAAGGACTCCCAATTGAGTTTCACATATCAGAGTAGAGATGGTCCGATACCATTTTTTGCTTCCCAGATACCGATTCTGATACCTGAACTTGCGTATCGGCCGATACCGAGTACCAATCCGATACCAGTGTGTCATATATTTTATCATGTTTTAACAGCTGAATACTATCATCTGTATGGATGTGATATTATTTCTATCTTTGTTGTCGGTCTGGCTCAGGTTAAACTCTTTGTGAAACATGAATGCCACGGAACTTTCTTTTATTATCCAGTCAGTTATAACGGAAAAAGAACATAAATAAACTACTTTAACGTAGATTTTCTTTAGGGCTTTCTTACATGGTATCGGATCGGTGTATAAACTCCAGTACTTCCCGATACCGATAACAGCGTTTTAGGCAGTATCGGAGCCGATACCGATACTGGTATCGGAACATCTCTACATCAGAGGCTGCTCATCCTTTTCATAGCTAATTAAAGTGTGACAGTAATGGGAGGGTAAGACATAACTAATGCAGTCTTAAAGTAGGCACTCTGACTTACAGACACAAATAGAAAACCATCTTCTCTTACCTGCATTGAGGGTGCATTCTTTGGATTTGCTGAAACAGAAAAAAAAGAAAAATGGATGAAATGTTTCCTGTAAAGATTCTTACGCAGCATCAGATGATTTAGGGTGTGGCTGTTATCCATAATGGAAAAAAAAATAATGGAAGTACCATCAAACCAGTACATCAAATATTACACAGAATATATAATTATTTTCCAAAACTCCTGAGACTTTGTTCCATAACATCTGGCGTTCACATAAAAGATTCTGAATTATGTATTCTTTGCTCGACAGGCTGCACACCTCCGCTCAGTTTCACATTAACTGGACAATAGGGACGTCTGTGGAAAAGCTGCAGAGCACAGAGTCAGCAAAAGCACAGCACGCAGGCCATGCATCATATAATCAAGACTTATCCTCCTGCATCTCTTGTCTGAGATGGACTCTGGAGGCCGGATTAAGGTCCCCGGGGCTTGGAAATATTGTTTTCATGTACAGAAGCCTACATATTAACTGGGATGATCAGCGTGCACCAAACTTGTGGAATTAAAACTTGTTTTTTCAACTTTATAACAATAACCAACAGGTAACATATCCAGCAAAGAGGTGTGTGAAACATCTCAGTTAAAAAGGAAAACATTTTCACATCCTACAATGCTGCGGACATTATTTTCCTCCCTGACAGCAAAAACAGTTATTAAAGATCATTTGTTCAGGCTTCTGAAAAATTAGGATCACAATTTTGATGCATGTCAATTTTTCTAAAAGTCTGCGTGGTGTCATTTTGTTTTAAAAACATTTTTAACAGAGGCCAACAGGCCTTTTATGGTCAAGGCTCCTACTGTATAGACAGTTAATGCCGCCCTAGGCATACATCTTTGTTACTGAACAAGACACAAAGCTAGAAACACAGCTCTGTTTTTCTTTGAAGAATAGACACAAATGAATAAAGTACCAACTCTTTAATGTGACTGTGTACACAGGTTGATAAAGAGTGTCTTTGGTCGAGTCAGCAGACACAAAGTAAACAGAGAAGCCTTATTATCTGTGTACACACATGGATGGTGTCACTGAGTATAACCAGTTAAACACACAGTGAATATGGTGCTCAGCCCAACAATATGACAGGGAGGATCAGAGCAAAGATGACAGAGAGAAGTGAGATAGAGAAGCACTAGTGTTACTAAATGTCACATAGAAAAGCTGAATGTACTTCTATGAAAACGTCGGATAACTACTTTAAATTTAAAGTGACAACCGGTGTGTCAGCCATTTTGCCAAAATCCATAATAAGACCTGTCAATCAAAATCTGTAGCTGGCTCATCAGTTCACAGCAGCTGAGCTACAGCCGCAACTGTTCCTGAATCAGCGGTCTGTCAACCAAGCAGAACTGTCCGCTGAGCATTTCAGTGCACGCTCACCACTCAACCTAACCTGTCAGGATGCTGTCAAACAATCAGATCATCAGTGCTGCCTCAGCTGACAGGTGGATATCACCATGGCAACAGCAGTAAAAGTAAGGCTTGATGAGATAAGGGAAATTGAGGGTGTGTGTCTTCCTGCTCAGCAACTAGAGCATCTGGGGCTATGTGTTTGACTTTCCTGAGTGTCTGTGGAAGCATATAGACAGTTGGTGGCGGTGACGCGCAAAGAAATGAAGCAAGTGAAGAAGATAATTTCAAATATCAAATAAAATCGGCTTTGGGAAAGGTTTAGTGAGGAAGGAAATGCATCCATTGAATTAGAAGAGTACTACTGAACGTAACCTTTGCTTGTTGAGAAACAGGACACCTTCAAGCACCAGGATGAATCATGTGTGCCTACTTTTCCTAAAATTTGTTTAACAGGGAGTTACCTGGGAAGGTTACCTGAGACGAGAGCTTGTCAGGTCACGTCAAGTCAAATGTATTAATAAAGTTTAGTCATGAAGCCACAATGTGTTTTACAAATCAATAGGAGACAACGATTAAGAGAACAGAGAATAATTATTAATCATAAAAGATCAGAGCTTATATGTGTGTTTGAACATAACACAAAGCAATGGAAGAAGATTAAAAGACAGACTGCAGAGTTTACAGGCGGATGATCTGAGGACCTGACTGGTGTCTGCTGTGTCTCTGGGCAGCTGAAGGCGGCCAGCCACTGTGTCGGCTCTTTAAAGTAACCACATAAAAGCCTGTTTGTCTGAACTGTGTGTGTGTGTGTGTGTGTGTGTGTGTGTGTGTGTGTGTGTGTGTGTGTATGTGGGGGGGTCTGCCAGGAAGATGAGGCGTGGCCAAGTTCTAGCCAATGAGAGAACAAGATTGATTCAGAGACATTAATTAGTGCAGGGCATGCTGGGTAACTGGCATCCGGACAGGGCAAATAACTGGATCTAAAACCCATGTGGCTGCAGTCCCAGTCACAAGATTTCCAGGGGGAAGGAATGCACAAACAGACCACTCATTTACATGCAGCACTGAGTGTATTGTTGGCATTTTCTGCCTGCCTGCAGTCTGAAAACACAATTGGTTTGTGTAAGACCCAGAGGGGACTAATGAGCAGCAGAGACTTTTCAGGGTTCCTCTGAGAAATGCTTCACACAGCAGACAGAAACAGTAATTAATGTGCTCCGCTTCTTTGAAAACGTCAACACGAACCCTTTTTCAGCTCAGCTGTGAATGGGGATTGCTTCATGTATGCGTACAGAAATAGGCCAGAGAATTTTTACATGCTGATTAATTCATGTTTAGCATATTCCCAATTTGAGGTGTTTGTGCGTGATTCAAAATGAATATCCAATGCTGCTCTTTGTCCTGAAGCACTCTCTAACCAGTCTGACAGCGGCAGGAGTGTTTGACTTAAAAATAATGTGGCAAGACTTAAAAAATGGCATCTTAAAAACCTAAAAAGTTTCTCAAAAGATCCTTTTCAAGTTACGTACTGACCACAGTGTAAGTACGTTATAAAGATTTGATGGAATCTCATGTGTTCGCTTGCTTTTTTTTTTTTTTTTTTTTTTTAAATCATTTTTTTTTTTATGTATTTAACTTGTTGATTCATCATTTTAGTGCCGTATGCTTGTTCTTGCATCATACTGTATTGTGACAACTGAAAAAAAATGTTTTTGCTAAATGCAATCAATGAAATAATCACTCCAATGTGCACTTTGGCTGACAGTTCTGTTAATTTGTCTTAAATTACTTGATTACAAAATATTCCTCAACAATTTATCTTATGAGTAAAGTGCTCCATCAGACTGGGTGATGCTACAGTGGTGGATGTTGTAGTAAATCAGTTTTTATGACAGTGATGCAGGCGGAGAGAAGATGGATATTGCGGTCTGACTGATGGATCCTACACCCAACTGTGTGTCCATTATGACTGAAGAACTGCAGTGGTTCAGTTAATGGACACAAACGTATCTGATCATCTTCACTCAACAAAGAATACACTGAGAGACTGAACTCCATTGTTACATTTTACATTAGACTGAACCACTTTGAAGTTATCGTAGCATCAGACAAAATACCAGAGAGAGAGAAACAGAGATAGCAGGAGAGAGAAAAAGAGAGCGAGTCACAGGGAGAAAGAGTTGACTTGAAAAACGGAAAAGATATCAATCTTTTCAACATGATGCAAATCTTTTAATCTTTTCCTTCATCAGAATTTGCATGGTTTTAATCTGACAGAGGGCAAGTTATTTATTCTAGTTGTTAAACCTTGTTTACTTTACAAAGGCTATGTTAAGGCCACAATTATATACGTACAAGTATTTATTTAAATTGAAAATGTAAAGCTATACCTTAAAGCTTTCTGTCCCATTAAACAGAGACAAAATGAAAGAGACGGGTAGGGTGGACTTGATGGAGCTCTTTTCCTTATTCCTCCTTGTATTTGCATGAATCCAGACCCGTTTGGCAATACTCAACTTTGTACAATGCCTGAACTTCACTTTACATTTACGTAATATTGGATAAAAAGAAAGGCAATCATAGTATGTTAAACTGGTTTGTTGGGGCAAAACCTGGTTTTAGTGGTTAAAAATGCTTCTCTGCAGAGATGTGGTCAATATGTTTGTTGCATGTTAAACAGGAGGTCCAATCAATGTTATCAGTATTTTTGCAAGCTGAGTAGAATCGGTAATCGTATAACATCCGTCCCACAGCTGCATCAGCCTCCTGTCTGTGGACACAATGTTGCAGGGTGTTCTATAAGAACTGTCTTCGCAGTGTTTTTGGACACACTTTCAATTACAAGCTGCTCTACAGGTTTTTAGAAATGAATGAATGAATTAGAATCCCTTCGGAAAACCTGAAAATGAATGTCAATCTAGGTACCACCCAAGGCAGCACATGCAAATAGAACTACAGTGGGTCATGTGAAGCGGTCTGTTTCCCATGAACATATGTCATTTTTTCATTTCCTTGTGAACTTCAATCAGTAATACAAAAGCAGGACCTCTGTTCGGTTAAATCTGATTGATTCTGCCAGCAGACAGTACAATCATTTAACTGACAGAACTGCTGAGCACAGTGTGTTCTGTCATTTCACATTTACTCATCCCGTGTGCGAGACTGTGCGTGTTTCATAACCTGACAGAAATGTGACATATTTGTTGGTTTGTTTGTTTCCACCATCATTAGAAGCCCAAAGACAAAAAGAGCCAATAATTGCAATTGCAATTACAATTAAATGGGCCCATATATGACAAAAATAAGAGACTTGTTAGGTAAGAGATCAACTTCAGAAAAAGGCACAACATTAACACCTTATTATGGTTCCCATAAAAGTCAAATTTCCATTTCTTTGAGCAGATGAACAATGTTAATACATCATCTGAGAGCTTTTCTTAATCAAAAGCAAGTTTCACATAGTCATTACTTGTTTGAACTACACAGTTAACCTATGACTAAGTCTTCTCAAAATTACATTATTTTGTATTTTTTGTGTTCTTAACTCTTGCCGCTTAATCTATGGTGCACAGACACACAGCTGGCTCTTGTTTCTGTTGTATTCATGTTACTATGCTGCAGCCCCTCCCTACAGCCACCCACAACCCTGCAGACGGGGGATAAACATTTTGCGTGATAACAGAGTTTCATATATCAAACGTTTTTTTCGTGACAACAGAGTTTCATACAAACAAAACACTTCCTCAGGCTGTGGTGAAGCCACAGCGAGTGACTACAGACTACTATTTTTTTTAGACTTAAAATAACCAAAGATTTAAGATGGTGAAGCGTGAATCCATTTTACAGACCATCCACACAGTGTTTAATTGTGCAATCTGTAATCTATTTAAATACTACTCAAACAGATGAGGAAATAGCTGGATGCGACACCAAAAAAAGTAATTGTCCATTTTTTTTCTGAAATTCATTTTGTGTTGAGAATCAGTACGAGCGTAGGGCTTTCTGCTCCAAAAAGCTTTATCAGTAAATCCACTATGCTCACAGTCCTCCACTCTCTTTGTCAATCATTGATTATCTATTGTAAAGAAACGATTTACCTGGAAGATTTCTTCATGGCTCCGTTACAGTAACAGTCAACAGTCAACAGTGGTGAGCAGTCAGAGCGGTTCCTGTCCTGTTCAACAGCTACAGCAACACACAACTTCCTGCTTCACTGAGCAAACTTTTAGCTCAGCCTAGGAAGCCCCATCATCCAATCAGAACGCATTTCCTGACTGTGCAGACCCACACCCTCTGCCCGGTAACCACACCCCCTTTTACCAAGCACTGTTGGAAATCTGACCCATCAGCAGAATGACAGGAGAGAGAGAGGGAGAGAGGAGGGAAGAGGAAAAGTAAAAGAGGAAAGAGGAGCAGGAAGGAAAGAAATGACGTGTGGATGTTGATTAGAGGAAGAACAGCAGAGATAAGAAATATGGAGAAAAGAAGAAGGAGGTTTAACTGTTCATAAGAGAGAAGAAACGGTAGTGCAGTGGATGAAAAAATGGATTTAGAAGTAAGACAGCACGCAATGAAAGACAGACAAAAGTGTGTGTGACTCTGTATAACCAAATATAAACTTCCTGCGGGTTTGTTTACTGATGACAAAGCGATCCACGTGTTGTGTTCACTTGGCTGTGACACGTGGATACTTCCCCTGTCCATCAGGCTCACAAAGACTTCTAGCCAGTTAATTGTAAAACATAATTCATGGTGACATCCCAGATTTACTGCAGGCGAACATGAAGAGCTGACTGTGGAAATGTGACAGATGATGATGAGACAGATCAGACGGTCCTAGTGACGATGGATAATGCTGTGCAGAATCCATCTCTCCCTCTTCTCAAAAACACAGCCTGAATGATTGAAGCCTGAGTGTGCTTTAAACTTTAACAACTCTAAACCAGCAGTTCCCAAGAGTCCCAGCAGGTCCCACACTGACTGCTGTAAATGTAAAATATCTTTTTCAGAATCAGATACAAATGCTGGTTAGATTTGGAAGCAGAGGCAGTTGTTCCTCTTGTCTTTTCCCATGCAGCACCAATTTCTCAGATTGTTTTATTTAATATTAAAGGGGCTGTACTCAAAATACAAAAAAACAAAACAGCGGCATGGGATTACCGCCACACAGCTCTCACAGACCGTTCCCCAAAACATGAAATACCTACATTTCTTCATGGCCACATGCATTAACATGCACGCGTGGCTGGGCTGGCTATCAAAACAGAGAACAGGGAGGCTCAGATTACAACACACACAGATAGTGTGACTTAATTCTCCACTATATCGCCATTACTCCACTAGATCTTTACATAGCAAATTTATTTGTTGCTATATTAATGTTCTAAATATTGAGTACAGTCCCTGTCGGTATGCGATCTGTGCTGCCTGCACGATCTGATATGCGCATGCATAGTAGAAAACGTGACGGTTTCCCTACACTATCGATACTATTGTATCACGCATGCGTTGAAACACTTGATGGCCAGGCGGCACAACTGGCAGCATATATTTGTAGGCTACATTTTATGTTATTCATTATGCAGTTCACGGCGGTGGACGAATAAGTCACCTTAGATTTCTTGGATTTTAAAACTGATAAAAGCAGAGCCTGGAATTAATTTAGGGAAAGAGAAAAAAGTATAGATAGATATTTTTGTCTTCTTCCCCTGTTAAACCTAGAACTTTGGTCTAGTTTACAGATAGCATTTAGATGAATGATGGAATTATATAATAATAAATAAGAATAATAATTTTGAAACAATATATTGATATCAGACACAGGATAACCCTACAGTCAGTACCTACTGTCATGACACATGGATTTTGTTGGTGTAGCTATCATTCTAATCAAGAGGCAGTGAATACTGTGCATGTATTCAAGTATTCAAATTACCTGTCTACTGTCTACTTGATCTGGTTATTGCAGGTCATTTCTTAACATCTGAACTTTATGGGCTGGTTCCATATCAAATAAACTACAGTCCGATCACAGAGAGAATTTCCATTGTAAATGCTTTTTCTCATACCAGTATCTTTAATAAGTCAACCATCCGTTTTCTCTGCCTGCTTATCAGGGCCAGTGGGGGGGATGGAGCCTATCCCAGCATGCATTGGGAGAGAGACAGGTCACACAGGCAAACAGTGTCTTCAGACCGACTCACTCTGGTTGGACTGTATGACACTCTAGTCTGTCTACAGACAGAAAGACAGGGGAGAGTAGAGAGGTAAGACAGCTCATTACAACAACCTATAGCGACCCACTGAACTCCTCCATAACCCTGCTGACCCAAGATACACAAAAATGTTCTCTGAGCTTGTTAGAGGAGTTTGTTTTTGTTGTAACATCAGGTTTAAAATGTTTTCTTGGTTACATCTGCCTTTGTGTAAAATGTAACTGATGGTTGTTTTTCTAGTAACACAGAGTATGAAGAAATGTCTCCGGCATTACGTGTAGGAGGTGTTCATTCATTTAGAAACACAGTGTATAATTTATACAAGATTCACCATCAAACTGAACAAGGTTGTTACCCTTTGCCTCCGGAGGAGCTGCTGGAGGAGGTGGTTCGACTCCGACTCTCCGCTCCCATCTCTCTCCTCACCATGGTGAGACGCTCTGTGGACATACTCTTCCTGAACGAGAGGAGACAAAAGTGTTGTTAAGGAGAAATCAGTATGTTTTCACATTTGAAACTTAACTTTACCCTTCCTCACTTCTATTTCTTAAAGCAACTGCTAAAAAAAAAAATAAGTTCCATCCCTAGTTGATTTCCCTGGTTTTGTATACCTCTTAATGGACTGTAGCACCTCCTTCTTAGGAGAGGAAGGGGAGGAGAGGAGGCGTTTCTGTTGAACGTAGCCATTACTCAGAGGTCTGGAGGGAAGAGCCTGCAGGAGCTGACGCACTGAAAGATGACAAATTATTATTAGATTCAGCATATGAGGAATTGACAGATGTTAATAACAAATCTAAATCTGAGACTATCACTTTGTACAGTTTGTGAGGTAATGTTGTCCCTGTACTCTTTGACGGTATGTGCAAAATTTTCTGCGAAAATAAATTTGCCGCACAGACTTTTCACCTCTGCATTTGGCTATGCAGAGTAATAGTAGTTTACTTTTTCGCCCGCAGGATTGCACCTAAATGAAATTATAGGTGTAGCCTACTCCCATTCCAGTTTTCACCAGTAATATTATAGGTTACCTGTGATTAAATATGAAATTAGTACACTATATTAGAGCTTATGCATTGACTCGAGCAGCAATTTTCTCCCACACCAATTCTCAGCCGCTGTGTTGCTTTTTTTTTAAACTAAATACATGTTCAAACTCGCTGATATGTGCGCGTGAGTATTTCCGCCGACCAGTTTGTTTGTGGTTGTTACCATGGTGAATTGTAGTATCATGGCTCCATTCATGCTGCCTTTTTATAGTGGTGGTGCACGCGCTTAACTCTGAGTCAACCTACTCTGAGTTGATTGAACCAACTCATATCAGCTGTTCTGGAACCAAAAACTCAGAGTTTCCCATCTCAGGGTAAATCAACTCAGAGATCAGGGTTAGACTCAGAGTTTGTTAAACCTGCTTCCTGAAACGGATCCCAGGTCGGCTGACGGAGCCGAGCAATGCAAAGCCAAGGATGACAGGTAGGCCAGTGTTAGCCAGTCGGCTAATTTTCAACTGAAGTACTAGTTAACTAGAATGCATGTCTTTATGTCTTTATTTCACCTGTAGCCTGGCGGCCAAGAGTTTCTCTCTGTTGTTTTCATATGCACGGGCTGCCAAAACTCTGGAAGCCCCTAGACGTAACGGTTGTAGGAAGTTTTCAAGGGGTTGTGGTTATGCCGTGACACGTTACTGAATGGTTGCTCAAATTTTACTATCCATCACAGTGGTATACAAACTATCTTAGAATATGAACATAAAAACAGTGGAAACATGTTTACAGAAATACTGATGATGCATAGTGACTGGTGAACCCCTAACTAACTAGGAAAGGCTGCAGGACTTCGGCTCTCTTTTCTCCAGTTACCTTTCTTACCCTTGCTAGGTGTTGCTGACGCTGTGGTAGCCAGAGATCTCCTCCCAGCAGCATGGACGCCTCCAGGTTGCATCCCCAGGCTCTGCTCCTCACAGTAACCCAGTCGGCGCAAAGCATCAGCCAGAGCTGCCTTCAACAGCTGGATCTCATCCTCCTGCAGCTGCAGCTTCTGCTCCAGGTGGGAAACCCGGTCCTCCATGTCCATGTTACTGCCAGCCGACACCGTGTCATCTGGACAGGAGGAGAGAAGATTTTAGTTTAGATTCGAGTTACTGCGACTCATAGGCAGGTCACACAAGGAGCGCTAACAAAATTTTACCTCTGTTCATTATGAATAAAAAACACAGTGTGGTGGTGACTAGTACAATTTGTAGTGCCAGTATACAATCCAGTACACCACAGACAGGGTCTTAGGTTAAACCAAATTATATCCTGTAGAAGGAAAGTACAACACTGATGAAAATAAGTCAGTTAGCTTACTCTGGAAACATATCACATGCAGCTTTAAACATTGTTAACTTAAAAATACGAGGAAAAAGACATGACAGTTCAGCCCACAATGTTTGACAGATGCTTGATTTTATGGACGTGCAGTGCGGAAAGAAAACAGCAATAAGCACTCAGCGAAGGCTACAAATCGAAGATTAACAGCTTGACCGCATTTATATGCGAGAGAGAAGACATCATTAAGTTGTGGGTGTGCTTCAGAGAGAGTGTTAGAGAGTAAGAGAGGAGAGAATTAAAGTATAAGAACCATAAGTAACTGCTGCCTGGATATTTGAACATTCGGGAACATTTATTTGGATATAAACACAAGCAGCTGCTTTATGGTTAAGGTTAGGGATATCTGCTACAGCTGCTGCTGCTGCTGCTTTGTGAATCAATGGTTTAGAGTTTCTCAGGGGGATAAAAGCATACAGGAAACTTGACTGGTTTTAATAATTCAGACTCCGTGTGTGAGTGTGAGTCAGAGTGTAGGAGAAGGAAAACAACACCAGATACGAGGTTGTGTGGTTTGTACGGACAGCATGGGAGAGAAGAAATGAAAAGAAAGGGATGGAGACAGAGTTGGCACCAGAGAAGCTTTGTCCTCTTCCTTACATCCTCATGCATTAAGATTTAAAGGTGCCCTGTTTGCCCAGTTGTGCTATAGAAAAATGTTTTGACTAGCAGGTTCCCATTGTAAAATGGCATATTTTCCCTCTGGGCTCACCAAAACGGACGTAGAAGCATATTAACCATTCATTGACTGCACGTGATCGCTAGTAAACATATTACACTTGCTCTGCTAGTCTATCGTTCAGGACAAGACCCTGTAGCCTGGTGGTGGGAGAGTCTGCCCTTTCAAACTCATACCTGTGTGTCCAGGCCTCTTGGACACCATCTGAGAGAGTTTTCTCCTGTGCAGGACATGCCATAAGTCAGGAGAGGTGTAGTATCTTGCCAGAGAAGGCAAATATGGTCATTTTTCTGCAACAGAACTGCTAAAGTTTGAAGCTGGTTGGCATACCAACTCAACATTTATTTTGTTGTTACTTGTTAATAGTGTAACTGTTATTTGTTAAATTATTGTAGTTATGCGTTAGGTGACTTAGGTTTGCTTATTATATATTTAAGTACTTTAAAACGCTAATATATTGTTCAATTTAAATAATTTTCAATTTTAAAAAAACTCCATAAAAAAAGTTCAGTTTTTCAAGAATCGGTTTAGGAATCTGTTAGGAATCGGAATCATTTTAAAAGTACCGGTTTGGCATCGGAATTGTAAAAATCCAAACGGTACCCAACCCTACTGCTAGCTGATGATGGATGTAAATAATGCAGGTGTCAAAATATTCAAAAATATTTGTTTTTGCAAATGTTTTAATGGGGAAGAAACTACATTCAAAATCTTTCTTTGGCCTCCAGGATACATGCAGTGTTTAGGAAGAAATAAATAGGGTTGCCGCAGTATACCGGTTTCACAGTATAACATGGTATGACAACTAGTAAGTAGAAGCAAATGAGCTGCTGTTGATTCCAGCCCCTCACATCCCTCCACCCTCTGCCTTTATTCCTCTAATATTGGACTTTATCCATTTTAATCGTTCACCATCCTCACACCCACCACGATGACATCACCAGAGGCTGGCTAGATTATTGAAGGCAAACTGCCCAGTGCGGATTATTAATCTGTGGCCCACATTAACAGATTACAGCCTGATAAAAAACAAGTTTCTCTTCATGCATCCTAAATTCTAAACCCTGTCCCCTCTCTGTCATGAAGTCCGCTCTGCAACAACCATGTCCTCATGGTCATCACTAATGCATATTTTCATTCAAAAAAGGGACACACCTTTTTAAAAAAGGGTGAGAAAGAAGTTTATTCTACTTGAACATTGAAAACCAATGCTGACAGAGTAAAATTATCTGTTTAAACATGTAGGCATGAATATGCTTGTATTTTCCTGCTAGTGTGTTCTTTATTCAAAAGCCCGGTGCGTCACAGAGGTATCTGTTGCAAAGATGAGGTGGGACATAAAAAGATGCTGCAAAGAAAGTGTTAATCAGCTGTTTTTAGAGGAAGCACATACTGAACACTCACTATTATTTATGAAAAAAGTACTGAATCTTGTCATATAATAGCTACAGTATCAGTAAGTACTGAACATATCAGGATTAGCCTCAGTAAAGAGGCCAGTTTCAGTAAAGTCTAGTGATTGTCCAATTAGTTACATGGTAAAGTCAAGCCAAAATAGCTAAACAATATTCAAATATCACTATGATATAACATCTAAAGTAGACAGAGCTTACGTCTCAGGCTGCTTGAAAGATAAAATCTACCTAACAAAATAAAATGCCAATAACTCAACAGACTCTTAATGTAAACATTTACCATGATTTTCCTTGTCCTCATTATTTTTAATGCAAATGTCACACTCACCATGTGTACTACTTTTCAGAGATTGAAGCTGCAACAGTTTCAAGTATTAACATTTAACTTGCTATTAAAGAGCAGTGCACTTCAAAAAGAGGATTGTACAGGCCACACTGCTTCAGCACGAGCCAATGCAAAGCTCCCAGCATGCATCAGTTCAGTAAGCTGAGCCGGGGGGAAACAGAGAATACTGTTACTGTATCACATCTTACAGTCAAATAAGTCAGGGCCACAGGGAAGTCAAGCTTCATATTTACATACAGAAATCAAGCTAAGGGAAGATTTGAAAGGCAGAATGGATCAGTAGCATGTCAGTCTATCTGAAGCGTTTGTCATCGTCTATCTTCTCAAATTTCTTCAAATGTATCTGATGTAGTAGGATTAGACTGTGTTATCCAAATTAATTAGAATGTTGTTGCCAATTAGTTTATCATTTCTGTTTTTTACAGATTAGTTTAGTTTTTTGCACTCCTTTGTCAGGGATCATGTACAAAAAAACATTAATCTCATATAGGAAGAAGAGATGCATTGTACCAGATTGAGCTACCAGCTAATTTCTGTCTGCAGTCCCAGGACAGGTACACACAAACAGTAAAACAACTAAAGCAATTACTACAAATACAAATAAGTTAAATCTATGGTAAATACTCAATTAAATTATAGATCCAAACATACATTACACCCAACATAGTCTATAGCCACGACCTCACCATTGGCAGGGCTCAATCCGAGGGGCGGGATAAACGGTTGTCTTTCAAATTCCCTCTGCACGCAATAGCCAACCAGAGCAACGCTAATTGATAGATTAAACTTTTGCCGTATCCGGTCGGCAAAACTCCGAACACATCTTCCTTTTTTAAGAATGACTTCAGTGCTTAACAAGCCAAACCCGATTCAAAAGACCGCTGTTCCCCAGCAGCAGCAGCCATCTTCTTTGTTTTCAAGTAGCGGAACCGTCGCAACTCTAAGCCCGCCCACCGACTCTATACACAATGTGATTGGCCTTACCAGAATTTGGTTTTTCCAGCTCGCAAGCCAACGGAGAGTTGCTAGACTGACCCTGGCTGCAAATTATATTTGCTGCCGTTAGGGTGTGTCTAGATTTCTAGGCTAATGCACATACACAATAATTCATAAATTAATAATTCATTTAATCCTGGTATTGTAACCCATAGTTTCCATAACAATTGAAACGGTGGCTCTCCCTTTTTAAATAGCTGCCAGCTCCTAAAAGCCTTTCATTAGTCATCATTGTGGTATAAATGCTGTTTCTGAGTCAATAGCTATGTTTCCATTAACACGTTTTTATCCAAATTAAGTGATATCGAATGAAAAATGCTTTATGGAAACAGTAAAATTCGATTGAATTTCATGAATATCGACTCAAAGGAAATACGTTCGGTCTCATCGGATTTTATCTTGATCGATATACGGCTTATGCGATAAACGCTGATGGAAACATTTGCTGAATAAATAATGAATTGCGATTAAGTTTTAGATCATTTTATGGTTGCAACCCGCCACAAAACAAAGAAGTTTTAGTTCATTTCCGCCAAGTATTTCCGCTCTGTTTGCACACATGGCGGGTGTCAACAAAGACAGATGGAAGTGGACGAACGAGGAGATGAGAGACTTTTTGAATTTAATTTATGAGCAAAATATAACGCTGTCATTCCAACACCACAGGCCTCCGCCGTTGTCGTCGGGCATTTACGTGCATCTGCATCATCATAGCAATGTGTTAGCGTCGTTGTTTTCTTATTAAAGCTTGATATGTCGCCATCAGCTGGCACATAAGCACTATTACAAACTTTGTTCGCAAATGTTTGCTTGAATGTTGTGCGATTCAGTGCGAAAATGAATGGAAACACCTTAAAATGTCTCAAATCAATTCGATATACCAATTTGACCGCAAAACAGCATGTGACGTCATTACGCACAGGTTTTTATTCGCTTTAAAGCCGTTGGATGGAAACACACTTTCACCAGCTTTATTCGCATGAGTTTTTTTTACCGAACTTCAGATAATTCGATTGACAAGTGGATGGAAACTTAGCTAATGACCCATTTCAACATTAAAATTCTGACCTGGTAAATTAATTATAGGAAGCTAATTTCCATAAAAGTATTATCCCTATGGATGTTTTGTACTGTAAAACAATACAAATGAAGTGATGTCTCACCTCCTGAAGTGTGATATTACACAAATAAAATCTTACTGTCCTGCTACTGTATGTTAGCTACTCTTTCTGACTCTCTAACATGTCAGAGCCCAGGAAGAATAGCTGCAGCCCTGCTGTAGCTAAAGGGGATCCTAATAAACTTACATTACTCCATCTAGTGATCACATAGATGTCACAGTTAGTTATAGTAATTCCAGAGCAATCCAACTCTCACATTTGGGAGAAATGAAGCACTTGTTTTTTTACTTTACTTATTGTAGAAATAAATTACTTTCTTATGATAGAATACAGCCAGGTGAGGTGAAAACACAGACAGTGGGCACAAGAGAGAGAAACAAATAAGTAGGAGAGGACAGATTGTTGGTGGGAGGAGATCGAGAGTGAAAGGAACAGAAAGGACTCATAGTGGGAGAAAGAGAGATGAATGATTAATCTTTAACTAAATACGGCAATAATCTTGTTTATCTAAACTGCCATTAGCTACAGTGAATTGAACCGACAGAAAGAAAAACAATGAGGAGGAGACGGGGGAGATAGCTACAGAGATCAAATGAAATAACCTGGAAAAGACAGTTTTACTATCCAGACAGTGTCTAAAATAGTTCAATATTCACTATTCTAGTACACATTCTAGTAGCATGAAACATATGCTAGGTTGTATGTTTAACATGTTTATTTATAGTTAGTATACAGTCTTTCAGCCTGGTGAAACATAGGTGCATAAAGTGATGTCTACACCTGTAAAACATGTTAACGTTTAGCATGTTTAGTCTGAGTTGTAAATACCAACACTGTTGACGTGTTACAGTATCATTGTTTACATGTAACTAAACATGATATAAGAGAAAGAGCTACAGAAAAGAAGGATGCAAGCGAGGAGAGAGAGAGAGAGAGAGAGAGAGAGAGAGAGAGAGAGAGAGAGAGAGAGAGAGAGAGAGAAAACAAAGATGGAGAGATCAGCAGGGTTCACCTTCATCCCCTCTTCTGTCAGGACACCTGTTTAAAAAAAGCTGCAGAGCTGGCTACTTTTCAATTTGCCCTTGAATTATCACATACACCACACACACACACACACACACACACACACACACACACACACACTTTATATTGCAAGCTAACTTTTCTCTCCATCCCAGCACAGTCAAAAATTACTGTAAAGTGCTACTTAAAGCCCAGCTGACACGAGGCTGATACAGACACATGGCTGCTATCAGGATACAGAAAAATGACCACAGAGAGGAAGAAGCGTGGTGGATAAAAGAGAAGAGTGGATGGAGAGGAGGAAGAAGCCAATCAGGAGTTGGAGGGAAGGGAGTAAGAGGAAAGACAGATGGAAAGATATGGATGATGAAATGCAGAGGTGTGTGTGTGTGTGTGTGTGTGTGTTTGTGATGCTGCCAGAGAGAGACAGCGAGATGGACAATGGGAGGTCGGCGCAGGGCAATAAGAAAATTGAAGGCTGCTGAAATATTCATGGTGCAGTGAAGTGATGATGAAGGTGGAGCTCGTCTCGCCTACCTGCCATTGTGCCACGCTAAGTGTCTGGTCACTCCTCCTGTCAATCAACCAGAGTGTCAGTCCACTGCAAAACACTCAGTCAGGTTTTCCACTTGCTCCACTCTTCTTCCCCTAGAGGCTTTCTGGACTCCGACTCACTCCCCTCCCCGTCTGGGGCCAGTGCTCCATCACTCTCTCTCTCTCTTTTTTACACACACACACATTCACAAACTCTCATCCCCATCCTCTCCTGCTGAACCCCTCCCTCCTCCGCCTCCACTTCCTTCTCTCACCCTTGCTAACAGGACCACTCCCTCTTCCTTCTATCATCCCCTCCCCCACTTCTTCTCCTCCTCCACTTCCATCCCTCCTCCTCTTCTTCATCCTCCTCCTCCTGTCTCATTGGCTATAGGCAGTGAGGACAGAGGCAGAAGGGGTGGAGCCTGGCTCAGATCCACATACACGCTGCACTAGCATCTGTACAGCCAGGCACCACCAGGAAGAGATGCTGCAGAGACAGATTCCAGGGTCTCACACACACACACACACACACACACACACACACACACACACACACACACACTTTACAAGTAAAATTCAAAATACCAAAACCAATAATAAATTGGTCCTAATATCCATGTATCCAAAGTCTGACATACTGTAGCTTATTCCTCTGTTCATAGAGCTCCATTGTTGCTCAAAAACTATTAAAAACACATCAGTGAGCCACACTGTTGCACTGTGTGACATGTTCCTTCATTACCATGAACACACACTGTAGTTTATTTTGACTCAATACCACATGCTGTCCTGCTGTCACTCCATAGAGCACTAAATATGTATTAATCCACAACTAAAAACTACAGTAGCCAAAGTACAGTGTGCTGAACATTTCTTTTTTTTTTTTTTTTTTTTAAATGAAACTATATTGCTGACCAATTTTTAAAGATTTACATGACCAATGAATTCAGGGTTGAGTTCCACAGATAGGGTACTGAGAGAAAAACTAACATACTGTTGGTTTGGTTATTTTCATGGCATTGGTTGAGAATAAGAAAAAGATAAAATGACAAGCCTTATCTTTTAACTTGAACTAAAGAAGCAAAAACATTATTAAACTCAAGAGGAACATCATGTTTAATGTATTATAAAGCTCTACAAATCAGCATAAAATCCTCTTTTAAAACCTGTTGGATAAACTGAAAATTGTCTGTTTGTTCCTCTTCTGCTTCTGAATTTTTTTGAAATGTTCACTAAAGGCAAAACACTACACAATCAGCTAAGTGCCTCCCCCCCATCTACAGTACATGCTCACAACGTTGGCAAATCAGAGGTCTGTGCAGCAGTACACGGCTTCAGTCATTTCATCTCAATCTACATGTGAAAGAACATACCGTATTCTGCACTGCTGGCATTCACCCAGGATGCATCTATGTTACCTGATTTTAGTATGTGCTGTGTTAATGTGCGTTTTGCAATGTACACAGAGATTACAGCAGTACTACTTTATATCCTCAACGTTCCACTTCCAGGATTTCTCTGTTGCCGACGGAAATTCCGCAGGATATCACTCATTTAGGCCGGATATCGTTACCTTGGGCTTTCTTTGTGTTGACATTCTAAACTCTGGTGGATTTCTGAGGACTATGGTTAACTGCTCCTCAGATCTCTGCAGGGTAAATCCAGCTAGACTATCTGTCAAATCTGAGTTTTCTGTTGCACGACTAAAACAACTTTTGAACGTACACATGTTCCACCAAAACAAGTTCCTTCCAGAGGCACTGTTGCTCCATACGGCGCTTAGCACCGCCCAAGACGATTGTGATTGTTTAAAGAAATGCCAATAAACCAGAGCACGTTTTTCTCCCATTCTCCTCCGCAGTGCTGTGGAGGAAGGTCGGGCAATGCGAGACTACAACTGCACTATATGTTACCACGCTGACTCATCAAATGGGGTTGCCAAAAATGTATTTCCAGATGTGAGCACTAGAGAGAAGTGTTCTCCACGCCCTGCTGGTGACTAAATTAAATCTCAAAGTGAAATACAAAACTACACAGAGAAAACTGGAAGTACCAACAACAGCTCAAACTTCCTGCAGACACTGAGAAGAGTACAGTGGTTTATAGATGTGTGGGCACCGACAGTTACTCCTTTCAGCCATGTGGGGCTGCTGGTGTGTAACTTTGCATATATTGCAGAATTAAGTCATTTAAAGGTTTTGTTTCATACTGTAGAGCCTCTTAAATTGTTCCTCATAGGTTTCTGTGCTGATGTTGGGACAATACAAACTGAATGAAATGAGCAATGGTATACATTTGGTGCAGTCTATTTGTTGAGGAAGGAGCGTGACAAATAATAACAACAAAAAGTGTGTTGAACAAATCCTTTGGGTTTGTTTTATGCTGCCTGGAGTCCCAGATGGGTGGAGGTTACCTCAGCAGGATCATTTAGATGAAGCCACGGAAGTTGTCAGCAGCACCAGAGAAGCTAAAACGGACTCATTACAGTGTTTTCCCTAGGTGTGTTAAAGAAATAGGTGCACGTTTTCGGTGGTTAGGGGTCCTCCCTCAAGAAAATGTTAGTTTTTTCAATAAAAAAGAAATGCAATATAGCAGATTTTTGGACCATTGTTATAACCATATATGTGTCTACAATGTTAGAAAAGCTAGAGCAGATAATAAATAAATATCACTCAGTTGGGGACCAAATACAATCAGAGAAAAGTCATTTAGTTAGTTTTAATGCTCACAATTGATTTTATATTCATTCGGCTAAGGTGGTGCCTAAGACTGCTTGGGTGCTTCGCCTAAGCCTTATAATAGTAGGGAAAACGCTGATTTATATTGCCCTATACGACATAGAACATCTACTCCGCACCCGAGTACAATAAGACTAAAAAACTATAAAAGGGAGAACACAAAATGTATTTGCTGAAGATGTGACCAGGTGGCAAAGGAGAGCAGATCTGATGAACGCACTGTAGAGGATCTCTAGTTACAGTGAGAGGACAGATGGCAGAGGAAGAAAGAAAGAAAAGGAAAGACGGACAGACAGACAACAAAAAGGAAGAAAGACTGTTGATTGAAGCTCACTTGGCAGATGCTGCACTGATGAGATCAACAGCACACCCAGACTCCAACTCAATCATGGCAGACAAGACGATACCTTCCAGTCCACTCTGTTATTATTCTACTCTGTTCTGTTCACCTGCGTCTCGCCTGCTTCAAGCAGGGGGAAGAGACACCTCATCACACTTTCCCTCCTGACTTCATTGGATTCTCAGGTTTGGTTCACACAGGCCTATTTTCAGCAGCAATTTTAGCACCTATATCATGGTGAACATGTTTTGCATCAAGATTCAATATTTAATACTGTACTTAAATCTGTTTATGAACCGCTTTAATGCTGCCATCTTCATGGCTTTAGGTGTTAAGGCTGCACGATATGAGGAACATATGCGGTAACATTGAATGTTGTGATAACGATATTACTTATATCTATATCTATATATTACTAATATAGCAATGACGATAAAAGAAACGATAAATTGTGCAGCCCTATTAGGTGTACAAATACTTCCCATTGTCTTCCAGATCTTTCAGCACTAGGAGCAACAAGTCACGACCCAAAAAGGCAAAAATACTAGTTCATAATGGCAGGAAAACAAGTCTCAAAACACTGGCTGGATGAGAAACCTGCAGAGACTTGAGCCTTGACAGTAACACAGAGGGAGGTGATCATATTGAGTAGGGAGAGTTCAGGCTCAAGTATCCTTGATAAGATGCTGAATCTCTCCCCGCTCCAGAGAGTTGGACCTCTGAAATCTGAGTGAAGGGAGACAACAAAAATACTTTTTTTTTTTTTTGTCAGATATCAACACAATATCTGCAAATATCAGCAAACACATACAGGACTCTTTTTCTGACACATACACATGTATTGTCTGACCACTTTCCTTAGCTTAACCTTAGTCCTACATTAACCCAAAAAGCAAAGCTCTAAACCTGAACCCCACTCTTACAGAAATAAGGGTAAATTAAATATCTTTGTCTCTGAGGATTTTCCCTCAACTCCCTCCCTCTTTCTCTCATCTTTCTGTCCCTATGAGAACATCGGGTGCTCAGAAACACAGCAACTCACCAGGGCTGGGACCATATGCTTTTGTCCCGATTGGATTCTTTCACGATACATGGGTGCCGAATCGATTTCCATTGCGATTTTCATTCATTGTGATTTTAAAAGTATTGCGATTTTAAAAGTACTGCGATTCGATGGTATTGCGATTTTCTTTTCCTTCTTTAACAAAAACAAAAGTTGAATAACACTCTTCTAGAGACTATAGAGAATATATCTTGAGACATGTCTAAAAACTAATTGTTTTCTAAAAAGAATGCACATCACATGTCAGTCAGTCAGTCAGTCTGACATTTATTTAATTTGTAAAGAAGTACATAACATGGATTTTCTGCAACTTCTGCTTTCCGTCTGTTTGGAAACAGATATGATATAGTATCCGTCGGCGGTACCGTATTTAGAAAATATTTAGGTGAATCTTTGGTCTTTGGTATCGATTCTAGGGAAAAGAATTTATTCTAAATATACGATGGCAGCATCACGATACATACGATTTTCAATTATTTTCCCCCCACCCCTACAATTCACATCTCATTAATTTAACTGTGTGTCCCAAGAATCTGTACACACAGGAATCACGTTTTCTCACCCTGCTACTCCCTATCTGCAAACATCATCTTTAATTTAAAGTGGCTATGTGTAACTCTCAGTTTGTGTTGATTCCAGCAGCCCCTTTGGACAAAAGCGGTATTGTTTTTACCACACCTATTTTCGTAAAGCTCTTTTCTTTACGGTGCTTGATTGCCCACTGTAGATTACTGAGTTAAAGTTACGGGGAGGTCACATAGTCGCGATGAATGTTTTGCTCAGAAAGAAAATCATTCATCTACAATAAGAGAATAAGTTACAGATGCATCGTTTACCTTTCAAGTGTTGCATACGGTAACTTATAGGGGTGGAGGGAAAAATCGATACGCGCGATATTTTTCGTGGCAATACTGTATCGATACACAGACGCAAAGTATCGCTCTATTATTATATATTTGTTGGTCAGTTTGTCTGATTGACAATCCCATTTTGCAGCAATAAAATTAAAGTGAGATGAACACACAGAGAAATGTATCTTTTTAGATAAAACAGATGTTGACAATGTTTGCTTTTGGGGACAATTTGAAATTAGGAAAAGTTTGAAGTTGGAAAAATGTAATAAATTGCAATATATCGCAGAGTATTGCAATATGTTTAAAATCACAATAATATGGTATAGTGTCAGAAGTATCGTGATGATATGGTATTGTGAGGCCTCTGGTGAGTCCCACCCCTAGTAACCTAGCCTACTTTGGATGTCTCGTGAGCTAAACCAGGTATCACTGTCACTGTGTCACGAGCCAGAGCATTAAGAGCTTGTTGAAGCAACCAACGTAATAATAACTTAGACTGATATAGCGCATTTCATGAAACCCACGGACGCTTTCCACAAGTAATGTTACAGTAATGTTACAGGGGGACAAGGAACTCAAACATGGACTAAAAGGAATAACATGTCCGCGCTAAATGGAAGGGGGACGTGATTTAATGTAGGCTACTTACGTACAACCACATCGCTCAATGTTAAGTTATTTTATTAATGAAATAGACATATTACATATGAGGGCTATTTCATTTACAATCCCGTAATTGTCTCCATCTGTTAAAAGCCCAACCGAAGTTGACTCGCCGTTTCGCCTGTTTTTCACTTTCCCTTTTAGCTTTTGGTTCTTCGTTTAATTTCCTTCTTTCCTGTGATGGCCCTGCCCTGGTATCAGCAGATAACTTCTAAAATAAAACTGAAATACAATTAGGCCTATATAAAGAAATCTCCTGCTTCCTTTTACCTGGCTCTGCTGGCTGGATACGCTAACACAGGCTTTTCCGGTGTTACAAAGAAATCTGTGACCCATCACAATGTGTTACTGTAGCGTTGTCTACCTGCCGCAAATCATTCCGTGACTTCGCGGGAAAAATCAGACCTGGGCAGATGCCTTACTAAAAACTATATAAAAATGGCGGTCATTTCACTGTTAGTCTCCTTTGCTGTTACAGGTCATTTAAGATCATTGTATGAAAAATGACAGAGCTTCAGAAACATTAAAAAGTTACATATAGTCACTTTAAAGCAGCAATGTCCATAAAATAAATTGTCTGAAAACCAGGTAGAAATAAATGAAATAAAACAAATATGTACTTTGCTGATTGCTTGGAGTGCCGTAGACTTTGATACTGTTATTTGGAATTTAATAAATTGCCACACTGATTTAAGAAATACTGGAGAAGGGCAGAACAAAACGGCATCCTACACTGGACACATCCGGGTTAACCAGCTGATTCCTCACGGCAGGACCAGCTGTCCCTCGACAAGCTCTTCTGGTAACCTGCAACTGGCTTTTTTTGTATTCATTCAATTCATTTTTATTGTTGCTTGAATCCATCACCTGCACTAAGCTCCTGTGAAGCTCAGTGCACAGGACTTGTGCGTTTGTCTTTCAGTTGAACTTAAATCTTGACCCGGGGAGCTGCAGGAAGGATAACATATCCACATGGATAACAAACGCAACCCGCTCTGATCAGACTCCCATGACCCCTTGCTGTCTCTGCACCTGTCGCTCAATATGGCCGTCTGTGAAGTTTAGACGGCAGAGACCCGTGTGTCAAACCACAGACCGTTCTCTTGGATCACAGCATCAGTTTACATGCATTTAACTGAACTTTTGTGATATTTATGTCTCTAAATAAATCTGCCCTGACTGTGGCAACACTAAAATGCCATCTACTTTGTCTGGAACAGCTGGAGAAACCATACCTTGTTCAGCTGAAAGAGACACAATTTAATAATCAGTCACAATCCTCCTTTGTTACCACAGATATGATCTGGCCTGGAAGCAGCAGCAGAGTATTTGCATGATATTTGTAAAGCAGGATGTGACAGATACAAATACAAAGACGTGAGGTCCTCAGGAGGAAGAAGAGCGGCTAATGAAACTGCCAAATGACCATCATATATTCAAATTCAGAAAACCGATCATGTTGATAAGTTTAAGCTGGCAATGTTGTAATCATAACAAGGTTCCCATTCATGACCATGCACCATCCTTTCACATTGTTTGTGTTTCAGGCGATGAGTCAGCTGTGTTTTGGAGACAGTGTTTTGTAGCTGTGGACTGAGAGGAAGCCCAATCACATCAGAGGTAATTACACTCAAAGATAGCTGATAGATTAGGCTAATGAAAAGGTAGATATCAGTCTGATATATATATATTCACTCTTCAACCATAAAAACACTACTTGTACACTACAGGGTGGGGGGAAAAAAGCCTAAATGTCCTGAAAATAAAACCACAAAAGCTCTATAAAATGAAGATAAATAAAAACAAGCTATAGCATGAATATCTGAGATGATAAAATAAAACTAAATGTAATGACATTTAAATGCAATGCATCCAATTAGGCTAATTTGCGCAGTCACAAAACATTTAATGCGGATAGGCAGCAGGCAAATTGAAGGAAAAAAAATATACAGCGAATGAATGTCAGTGTCAAAATTCATGGGTCGATTGGTGCACATTTCAAAACACATTTCAGAGCGCCTTCCAGAGTAAATTCCCCATCTCTGTATTTTCTCTGTTGTGTGTGATGATGAGGTGACATGAGAACCAGCTCACCGTTGTTGCAGTACTGTAGCAGCAGGTTGGTGCTGTCATACAGGCTCCCACACGAAGCTATCCTCTCCGACATCCTTCCCTCTTCTCGTGTTCCTTCTTTCTTTCCAGCTCTACCTCCTCTCGGTTGGGTCCTTTGTCCTCCTTCCACCCCTCTCCGTCTCTTCTTCACGCCGTCACCTCTTCCTGTCTCCCCCACATTCATAAACAACCCGAACACATACACCTTTACCTGCTCTAGCACCCCCACTCTGCTCTCCCGCTCCTGCCTGGCTGCCAGCCTCAAGCTGCAATCTATGTAACATACTAGACTTCCGCTTCTCACTTTCAAAGTAAGAGACAAAGCCACAGGCACCACACGGCATACCACCCACTTGACTATGACTGTGTATTTGAAGAGAAATTTGCGCTCAAATATGATTTTAACAACATTTTAATGACACATGTCACATGTATAAACTACCACATTCATGAAAATATATGCAGCCTACATTTGAATTGCCACTGGCCTCTGTTCATCACTTTTCTCTCCTCGTACATTAATTTGTAGATTCACATAATACATGGATTCACATATCTTTCTCACATGTTCACACTGATTATGTTCTACTCCAGGCCTCTCAGCTCAAGTCTTTCTATTGGATGGATTTTTCTGGAGTTAAAAAAAAAACCCATTAAAACAGTCATAAGCCCCGTTAGCCTACATTGATCTCTCAATAATGCTCTCTATTTTTTCACAGTGATTGACACTGTTATATTTTAAACCATGATTCGCTTTCCAGCAGAATTCCAGTTAAAAGTAATTCCCATTGCCTAATAATAAAATCACGATAACTTTAGTTTTGTTTTTATTTTTAGCTACAGATGGTTATACTATTTCTCGTAACAATTGTGCTAATCATTTTAGTAAAATGTGTATGAATTAATTCATTCATTCATCCATGAATTTATGTATTTAGGTATGTATTAATGTATTATTAATTTATCCATGTATTTATGATGTATTCATTGCTAATGTGACAACGTTCTGCTTTTATTTTGAAGAGCAAACCATCAGCTTTTCCGGCAATAATCCATTTGATTCTCGCTGGCTTGACGAAACATCATCGCCTGTATCTGCCCTGCGTACCGCTGTTACTATAGCAACAACCTCTCCACCAGCTCCGGCTCCTGATCATTGGAGGCGGGAAGAGATGAACATCGCTGTACAAACTGCAGTTTTGCGTGAATAAAACCGGAACTGCTGGAGTCGGTTGTAAACATATGTCTTACGTCCGACTGAAGCTTAAGTTTCTGAAAAGAGAAATGTGATCCGTGTCGGAGTTGTGTTCATAAATAACTTATTGGGGAACCGGGAACGCGGTAGAACACACGTGTTCGTAATTGATTCCAAAGACTATTTAGGCAAAGAGGGAGGGTTGACCCCCTCAGAAAGACCGTCGTTTCTTTTATATTGGTAAATCCACGGTAAGTGATGAAAGTACAAATTCTAACACAAATTATTTCTTAACTTTGTTTAAGCTGACTGAATGTCAATCTTTAAATACCTAAAAAGAAGCCGAGAGTGCTCACATGTAAGCTATAAATGATACTAAATGTCTATATTATGATCCTTTCTTTTAATTAATTGCTGACTGTGACTGTCCCTTACATTTATTTTGAAAGAAATGACAGGAAGTGTCTACTTCGATGTCGTGTCTAACGGTCTAACTTGACGTTTTACCTTGATGCAGTTCTTCGATGTGACCACTGGAGGGCAGTAAACAGTCACGAGTTTTAATGTACTTATTAAATAAAGTGAATGATTATACTTAGTACACCGATTCAACGGTGGTGCAGTTCTTCACTGTGGCCAACACTCCGTGGCTAAACCTAAACACACACACGACAAGTTGGCAGTAATCATGGATGTATTAGCTATATGGCGTTAAGCCCATGGATGCGTTAAGAGTTTAACAGTGTGTTTTCCGTCAGCCAATAGAAAGCCTCAAAGAAGAAGCAGGCAAGAGGATGTTCCGTAATGCTCATGCGCCAGCCACGTAATTTGTTATTGTCACGTGACAGCTGCTCTAACGCTATGTAAACTTTTGCCTAACCATGGGAGTAACTAGCTAGTATAGAAATGATGAAATATTAAGAAACACTCTCTGCTGACGTGTAACTAAGATGTAGCTATATAAGTCCATTTGAATCCGCATGTGAGCGTTAAATCATTTAAAGCGGACTCGATAGAACTGTTACCCATCTAGCTAGGCTAATGTTAAAGTAAGCGTTAGCATTAGCATTAGCCAAAGCCTCACTGAGGAAGAGGTGTGCAAACTTCCCGACAACCGACTGAACTCGCAGTAAGTTTGCTGCGTATAAATCTGCCTGTGATGGGATTAGATTCGTTATTATCAACTGTTGATGTTTCTGCTCAGAACAACACACTTTTGTTGGATTGACTGTCGATCTTATTTACAGCATTTTGCTCTGAAGCTAGTGATCTTTAGTTTATAAAAACTCTACAGTAAACTTCATCTTCGAAGATTAGAATCCCATCGAGTTTGCCTGTTGCCTGTTCTTTCATTCCTGCCAATATATAATAATTCATTCCTGCTAATGCACAGTTTAAACTAATAATACAATTGGTACCACAGTCGTTAGTTATTTAAAGGTTAGGGGAATGTAAAAAAAAAAATAACATTAGGGAAACGTTCCCTAAAGGTTACAACGTTAGGGGAACGTTCCCTAAAGGTTACAACGGTAGGGGAACGTTCCCTAAAGGTTACAACGTTAGGGGAACGTCCCCTAAAGGTTACAACGGTAGGGGAACGTTAGGGGAACGTCCCCTAAAGGTTACAACGTTAGGGGAACGTTCCCTAAAGGTTACAACGGTAGGGGAACGTTAGGGGAACGTCCCCTAAAGGTTACAACGTTAGGGGAACGTTCCCTAAAGGTTACAACGGTAGGGGAACGTTAGGGGAACGTCCCCTAAAGGTTAAAACGTTAGGGGAACGTCCCCTAAAGGTTAAAACGTTAGGGGAACGTTCCCTAAAGGTTACAACGTTAGGGGAACGTTCCCTAAAGGTTACAACGTTAGGGGAACGTTCCCTAAAGGTTACAACGTTAGGGGAACGTTCCCTAAAGGTTACAACGGTAGGGGAACGTTAGGGGAACGTCCCCTAAAGGTTACAACGTTAGGGGAACGTTCCCTAAAGGTTACAACGGTAGGGGAACGTTCCCTAAAGGTTACAACGGTAGGGGAACGTTAGGGGAACGTCCCCTAAAGGTTACAACGTTAGGGGAACGTTCCCTAAAGGTTACAACGGTAGGGGAACGTTAGGGGAACGTCCCCTAAAGGTTAAAACGTTAGGGGAACGTCCCCTAAAGGTTAAAACGTTAGGGGAACGTTCCCTAAAGGTTACAACGTTAGGGGAACGTTCTCTAAAGGTTACAACGGTAGGGGAACGTTCTCTAAAGGTTACAACGATAGGGGAACGTTCTCTAAAGGTTACAACTATGGGGAACGTTAGGGGAACGTTCCCTAAAGGTTAAAACGTTAGGGGAACGTCCCCTAAAGGTTACAACGTTAGGGGAACGTTGCCTAAAGGTTACAACGTTAGGGACCGTTCCCTAAAGGTTACAACGTTAGGGACCGTTCCCTAAAGGTTACAACGTTAGGGACCGTTCCCTAAAGGTTACAACGATAGGGGAACGTTCTCTAAAGGTTACAACTATGGGGAACGTTAGGGGAACGTTCCCTAAAGGTTAAAACGTTAGGGGAACGTTCCCTAAAGTTTAAAACGTTAGGGGAACGTTCTCTAAAGGTTGCAACGTTAGGTACGTTCTGGGAACGTTCTGAGAACGTTCTGGGAAGGGTCGATGTAACCAAAAACTAACGTTCCCTAAACGTCAGGAAAACTTTCCATGGGAACCAAAAACTAACCTTCAGGGAACGTTCCCGCAACCAAAAACGAACATTCTGGGAACCAAAAATTGTTACCTGGGTCGTGCCTTCCTGAGACCCAAATATAAAGAAATGCCACCTCGAAGTTTGGGGTCACATAATATCTGAGTTTAATCACACTTTGCAAAGTCCCTGTAAAACTGCATGAAAGTGTTGTACAGCTCGATGTTAATATGTGACTTTATCTGAACAGCACACCTCTGAGACAGATTGGTGTAATCTAGTCTAGAGAGAAATCCTGAAGCTGCTCCACAGACAGTAAACATTAGAACAGTTAGGACACTTTAGCAGCCACGGTGCCTTTACTGCCAGAATACACATATGTAAAACAAGGGAAGGCAGAAGCTCTACTTGTTGCCTTTTATAAGAAATCTGTTGATCAGAGGCCACAACAACTCTCTCTTGTTTCACAATCTTCAATTTTTTTGGTGAAGCAGAAATGACTCCAATAATCTCACAGTTTTCTCTTCCCAGGCTCTTTTCACGATGCGGAACCGACCGAGGGGATCCCATCTGGGCTTGATGCTCCTGGCCTCCCAGCTGTTCCAGATGGGTCTGAACAACATCCCCCCAGTCACCCTGGCTGTCCTGGGACTCAACGTGTACCTTTACCTGTTCCCTGCAGCTCCACTGATGCAGGTAATGCACCAATACAGCACAAATAATAGAGACGCCGTTTATTATTTACACATTTTGCCGCTTCCAACTAGGCCTGTAACAATTATTACATAATTGTCTAATTGTCAATTTTTATTTATAATCGCGGCTGCTTTTATTTAACCGCAATTAATTGCTAACATTAGCTAAGGTGCTAAGGTGACTGTTGATGGTAGTTCTTGATTTTGTTTAGATGTGCCAAATTGTAATTTTATAAGTGATTATTGATCGGACCATATATTTTTTTTGAATTTTCAATTTTTTTTCAATTTTTTTTATTTCAATTGTTAGTTGTTGGAACTTGACCCTATAAACGTTCATAGCAACACAAATGACAAGGGGGGGAGGGGGGGGTACAGTTAGAAAAAAAAAGTATGATAATAAAGAGGAGTGGTTTACTTCACGGGATGTGTATTTGTGTTATAATATTATCTGGGTCACATAGAACCAAAAGATGTATCCTGTAATTCATTCGAAACATGAACTTTTATAAAAAAAAGTTACACAAGTTACTATTTTTGAATTTGACTGAAAGACAATTATATTGTTAATCACAATTGTTTCTGAGACAAATTGTTACAGCTCTACTTCCAACAAGGGCTGCAATATATAGTTTTTTTTATTTATTTTTATTGTCATCGCAATATGAAATATCAACTGGCGCCATAAACACATCGCGAAAGGCACACAGAGATTGTTTGTGTCAGTTGAAATAAAATATCATTTGAAAACTGCACTTTAAAATGTAACTGTTATTCTTTTTTTTTTTTTAGTGATGCCTTTTTTCTTCAATTCATTGTTCAATTTGTTCAATAAAATGTTGGAAAATGGCGCCGGGTTGGCTCACCTGGTAGAGCGGGCGCCTATATATAGAGGTTTACTCCTCTATCCAGCGGCCGGGGGTTCGACTCCGGCCTGCGTCTTTTGCTGCATGTCATTCCCCCTCTCTCTCCCCTTTCAAGTCTAAGAGGTCCTATAGAAATAAAGGCCTAAAAAATGCCCCCAAAAAATTAATATTATTATTATTAATATTAATATTATTTTATAATATAAAAGTGATATCGCATATTTTCCTCATACTGTGCAGCCCTACTTCCACCGTATTTAACGCGACAATTTGCTGCTTATCTTTGGTTTATATCATAGTAAATCTGATAATTTATCAGCCAAAATAAAATGATACATGTTTTTCTTACTGTCACAGTTGCAGAGATGACAAACACCATTTCTTTGTACTGTATAAAGTAGATATTATTAGTACTAAAATGAATACTACTATCTATCCCATCCTTAGGCCTGTGTGAGTGTCCAGCAGGCATACTGGTTTAAAGACTGGCGCCGCCTTCTGCTGTCCCCGCTGCACCATGCGGATGATTGGCATCTCTACTTCAACATGGTGTCCTTCCTCTGGAAAGGTACCAAGCTGGAGCACCGGCTGGGCGGCCCCTGGTTCCTCTACCTGCTGTCAGTCTTCTCTCTGCTCACCGGACTGGTCTATCTGCTGTTGGAGGCAATTTTAACAGAGCTCACCCAGGACCAGTCCTACAGCATGGCCTGTGCTGTTGGCTTCTCAGGTACAGTACAGACTAGTCTATATCGACGGCGTTCCATTTCCAGGATTGTTCAGGTGGCGTCGGATATTCCACCGTATGTCCGTTACCTTCCGCTTTCTTTGTGTGGGCATTCTAAACTCCGGTGGATTTATGAGGACTATGGTTAACTGCTCCTCAGATCTAGCTAGACTATCTGTCCAATTTCCAGTTTTCTGTTGCACGACCAAAGCAACCTTTGAACTTACACGTTCCACCTAGGGCTGCACGATATTAGGAAAATATCTAATTGCGATTATTTTGACTGATATTGCGATTGCGATATGATTCAATATCGTGAATCATATCGCAATCACAATATCAGTCAAAAGGGAATGATCATTTTTGTATCATTATTCTCATTTTCATTGAAAAATATAATGTTTTTTTGTTTTTTTTTTGCGAGGATCTGTAGCAAACAAAGATTTTTTTCTTTAGTCTGTAGGCTACAATTCGTAGGCCGGGATGTCTCTGCAGCACCACAATACTTTATTTTAGAATGGTTATATTTAGAGCTGGGCAATATATCGATATTATATCAATATCGTGATATGAGACTAGATATCGTCTTAGATTTTGGATATCGTAATATCGTGATATGACATAAGTGTTGACTTTTCCTGTGATGTCATTTTCTGTTACCAGACTGTTGTAACTCTTCTATTATTTGCCTTTACCCACTTAGTCATTATATCCACATTACTGATGATTATTTATCAAAAATCTCATTCTGTAAATATTTTGTGAAAGCACCAATAGTCAACACTACAATATCATCGCAGTATCGATATCGAGGTATTTGGTTAAAAATATCGTGATATTTGATTTTCTCCATATCGCCCAGCCCTAGTTATATTAGATATTTTGCCTTTAACAAATATTGCAGCCCCCTGCAATTTGGATATTGCACTAGTCCATATTGCGATTTCGATAAAATTGCGATTAATTGTGCAGCCCTAGTTCCACCAAAACAGATTTACAGTATCATTTGTATAAAAGATGTACTTTTTTTTGTCTGCTGACACCACATGGAACATTTTGAAAAAAATACCCCTTTTCCTAAAAGTAAAGCCAAATTCAGGTTTAGGGTTTTAAAAACGCTGTCCTTCTCAGTCACTAGGAACTGTGTTAACCCTGGAAGACTCTACTACCTAATACAGGACTATAAACATTTTCCAAAAAATATATGACAAATGTGTAGGTTATTGATAGAAAATAATGGGTAACAAGCTGAAAAAAACTCATTTATCAATAGTTTTCTTTCACGGTGGTGTTTAATGACTTTGTTTCTTTTCGTTATGCATCTATGCTTCCGTGTGTTTTTTTAACATGTGTATTGCTTATTCCGCTTTTTCTTCTGTGAAGGAGTAGCAAAGCGATATAACATTGCATTATATCAACTAATATGTCGTATTTCCTCACACCATACGACCGGCTGCTGCAGTCCCCCGATGGTGACATTTCAATCATTGTTAACATGACTGTGTTTCTAGGTGTCCTGTTCGCTCTGAAGGTGCTCAGTAACCATTACCACCCTGGAGGTGTCACCTACGTGATGGGGTTCCCTGTGTCTAATCGCTATGTTAGCTGGGTGGAGCTAGTGCTGATCCACATGACATCACCTGGGTGAGTTACCAATCAGAAATCTGTACAACAAATTCCACGTTCAGCCCCGACAAAACATAGAAAATCGTTTATTTAAACCCAAGCGGTGGCGTATTGAACACCCTGTTGTGTTACACAAGCTCGCTGCCTTCTTAATATGGCGGGAGTTCATACACGTCGCTGCTGATTGGGTAGCACCTCTGACACACCCACCAAATGTACCTCAAAGCCCGTTGCCCAACGTTTTCAAAGTTTCCAGGAAACATGTCCGCAGAATCGGAGTTCTCTTAAATTGCATCTCCAGTTCCTCCTGTTGCTTGAGAGACGGGAGGAAATCATGCGAGGAGAGAGGAAACGAGGAGATGTGTTTTTAGATGGATGAGACGTCCTTTCTTCTGAAACGTAATTTGAATTTGTCAGCTGTATGGCCAGACAACGGCTTCCGGGAAGGCTGCTGTCGTGTATCCTCGCTCATAGCTCCTCGGAGATCCCTCCTCGCTCCTCTCTCCTCGGGGCAGGAATAAGAGCTCTGAGACAGAACAACTTCCGGTTCAACCGAGGACCGAGGAACTATCAAATAAGAGAACTGAGATTCGTCGTTCAACCCAGAAACCGTAGCAAAACAGTGCACAACATTTTCAGGTTGAACGTGCCCCAGGATTCATTCGCCGGATATACTGAAGCGATACCAGTGCTACAACACTCTTGGTGCTTGTAGCACTGGCACTGCCATAGTTTGCTTGTGTTTTCATTGGGATGACCCATGCTTAAAAGACAAGTTCACACATGTTGAAGTAGATCTCTTTAGAGTAAAATAAAGTCAAAAGTATGTAGCACTCTGTTAGACACAGTTGTCATTTGGTAAAGTTGTTACTGTTACATGTCGCACATGCTATGAATGAAAGAGTCCACCAGATGGCAGCGTTTCATTAGTTAGGAGTTTACCTGTGCTCTGCTTCTTCAGGACTTCTTTGATTGGTCACCTGGCAGGTATCCTGGTGGGTCTGCTCTACACTGCTGGACCACTGAAGGCC
The DNA here is from genome assembly GCF_008315115.2 of Sander lucioperca. Lineage (NCBI taxonomy): Eukaryota > Metazoa > Chordata > Actinopteri > Perciformes > Percidae > Sander > Sander lucioperca. The sequence continues at coordinate 33,389,328 of NC_050177.1, forward strand.
GTCATGAAGAAATGTGCAGGTCTGAATTTATGTGCATGTGTTGCTTTTTTTTGAGGCCTTGTTTATACTTGTGTATGCGCTGACTGCGTTTCTATAACCTTAGGCCCTTGTAACCTGTTAAAACGGCCACTGTATGATTTTTAAAGAGTCTAAAGATGCAGGTTTCACTGAAAAATGATTGCTCCTCAAGCCTTAAAGTAATATTTAGATGTGATTTAGGTCATTCAGCCTCATGGCAGCCCTCATTTTCAGCATCTGTCAATACAGGTTTAGTGACAACGCGTGGGTAAATGATAAAACAATTCACTGGCGATAGTTTTGAGTCCATGTGCAGATCTGTGTGTCTCACTATTAATCCATCCATCAAAATGCTTGTTTGTTTGTCTATATTTTCACCAGGGTTTGTGACATCGAACAGATATAACTCCCAGCCCAGTGCGTACTACAGCTCTTCAGGCTATTCAGGTACCAAAGCATTCAAGAAAGGTTCTTGTATATACATAAGCTTTTACAGCATTTGAAGTTGTTTAACTACAACACAGGACTTTGATTGTATCATACCGGGTAAGTTTAAATGGAATGATGATGGCAGGGGAATGTACAGTATTGTCTGTGACCTGATGAGAGAGATTGCTAGAAAAACTTCAGACTACACACATTGTGGAACACCAGCTGAATCCTTTAGAGGCCCGAGTACACTGCCTGGCTCTTTTAGGGAATATATAGTTTAAAAAAAAAACTATATATAGGTGACCTGTTTTTAAAGATTAACATATTCTGTAGGAACCAACAGAGTGCCAGAGACAGGATAGGGAGGTTGAAAAGTATTGAGAGGCTGACTCACACAGTGTTGATTTTGATCTGTTGACAATAAGAGGAATATAGAATACAGCAGCCTTAACCTTTTTAACACGTTTTTTCTTAAAGGTCCCATATTGTGAAAAGTAAGATGTCCCATGTCTTTTGTATTATATAGGAGGTTGAGGTGCTATATAAAGTATCAAAACACTCAATCCACTGAGAAATGCACACAGATTGTGATGTCACGACCACACTATATATAGGTAGCCTGGGTAAACCCTGACGAGCTTTACGGCAAATTTGAGATTTGCTCTGCAAGTCAGTCTGGCGAAGAGCCCATTTAAACCCATTTCCAATGTCTCCGAAATCGAGGCACCAATCACAACCATTGAGGCGGGCTTTACACCAATCACAACCGTTGAGGCGGGCTTTACGCGACGACGATAGCGCAGCGACGGCGAGCAGCGAGCAGCTTTTTGTTTACATTCAACATGACGACTACCGAAGAGCAGCGTCACCCGGATCGTTGGTCTGATTGGTTGGACTATCCAATGCGCCCAGAGGCATTTGAGCGGCATCCATTGGTGACGCCCCTTTGGAAATGAACTGTCAATGAACCTTTCCCAGACCCACTCTCAGTTACAACTGAGAAGGGACTGGTGTCAACCAGGCTAATATATAGGTAGAAAGTGTCGCTACTGTGCCGTTTAAGTCATTCCCCGGCTGCAATGATGGTGCAGAGACTCACAGAGCACCGTTGCGAAATACCCGGAAACGCTGAAAATCAGAGCAGACTGAGCTTTTTCAGGAGTGGGGTTTAAAGAGACAGGCGCTAAAACAGATCGTTTCAGACTAAGGGTGGATACAGGTATATTCAGACAGTCGGTATGAGAAAAAAAACTTTAACATTAAAGTATGTAAATATGTTCTAGTAGAAACCAAAAATACATGTATGAACATGAAAATGAGCATGATGCGGGACCTTTAAATTAAAATGGTTATGCCATGTGTGGGTGCGTGTGTCTGCAGGCTACAGTGGCACTAGTGGAGGAAACTCAGGAAACCATCAGTATCCACCAGATTACACAACAAATTATGGATCATCTTATACAGGTGGACTGACGGAGCAAGAGCAGTTAGAGGCGGCCATCAGAAACAGTCTGAATGACAGAGGTAAAGGAAGAAGTTATTGGGGGTGGGGGGGGGTAGAAATGTTTAAATTCTATAACATTTGCCAATTAACAGCCAATCTAGATAAGAGTCAACTAAAGTCTAAAGTGTATAAAATATAATGCTTTGTTTTGTAGGTCAAACCAGCCCGAGTGGAGCTCCACCTCCCTATGGTTTCCATCTCTCCGAGGAGGCGAGAGCAGAGGACATCCGGTTAAGGAGACTGAGGAGGTTTGACAGCTGAAGAAAAAAAGGAAAAAGGTCCAAACTCTGCTTCCCAGGCTGAGGAAGAGCACCCTGAATGAGAAGGTCCAACCACACAGACTGACACTTTAACAGCTCTTTACCTGTGTGGTCCTTGGTGCCTCTTTACATGAGTCTTTACCAAAGAGTTAATGTTAGCTATGGAAAGCTACTTTAATGTGAATTACTAGAGAGTGTGTATATATATATATATATATATATATATATATATATATATATATATATATATATATGTATATGTATATATGTATATGTATATGTATATATGTATATGTATATGTATATATGTATATGTATATATATATATGTATATGTATATATGTATGTGTATATATATGTATATGTATATATATATATGTATATGTATATATGTATATGTATATATATATATATGTATATATATGTATATGTATATATATATATATATGTATATATGTATATATATATGTATATATATATATATGTATATATATGTATATATATATATATATGTATATATATGTATGTATATGTATGTATATATATGTATGTGTGTGTATGTATATATATATATATATATATATATATATATATATATATGTGTATGTGTATATATATATATATATATATATATATATATATATATATATATATATATATATATATGTGTATATGTATATATATATATATATATGTGTATATGTATATATATATATATATATGTGTATATGTATATATATATATATATGTGTATATGTATATATATATATATATGTGTATATGTATATATGTATGTATATATATGTATGTATGTATGTATGTATGTATGTATGTATATATATATATGTATATGTATATATATATATATATATATATATATGTATATATATATATATGTATATGTATATGTGTATATATATATATATATATATATATGTATATGTAATTTCACCCTAGGCTGCTTTGCACCTTGACCTCGAGCCAAACAACCCCCCATAAGCTTTTTCCCTTGTTATAACGTTGGTTGAGTTAGTGTTATCAGCTGGTTAGCTTAGTGCAGGCGCTAATGGATCCACGTTTGTATCTCGTAAATTACCCCACTAATAATGCCCGGAATGATACCAAATTTCTACAGTAGTACAAATAGTTTCTGTACTTATAAAACGAGGCATTAGAAAGTTTGTAACTACACCAGAAGCATATTTAAATAACACTTGCCTGATGGAAACTCCTCTTGGCTGCTATCGCACGAGATCCCGCGAGATCACGCACAGAGCACAACATCTATTGCTTTTAAACCGCAGCCGGGATATATACAACTGTGTGGCATCTTGTCCTATCGCCTCACGCTGCAGTAGCTGCTACAGTTACAAACTTTTTAATGCCTCATTTTATAAGTAAAGAAACTATTTGTACTACTGTAGAAGTTTGGTATCATTCCGGGCATTATTAGTGGGGTAATTTACGAGATACAAACGTGGATCCATTAGCGGCTGCACTAAGCTAACCAGCTGATAACGCTAACTCGACCAACGTTATAACAAGGGGAAAAAAGCTTATGGGGGGTTGTTTGGCTCGAGGTCAAGGTGCAAAGCAGCCTAGGGTGAAATTACTCCGAACCATCACTTTAAGGTGGGCGTGTGTGACAATGCAGCTTCCGATTGGGGAATCTAGAGAAAAGTTAAGGGGGATATGTAATGTTTCTGTCGTTATGTCATTTTCTGTTGCTACACCACTGTAAGTTATGAACAACCTTACCACCATACTACTTTAAACTTTCTAAAAAGTCACCACTCTAGAGTGACACTGGCTGTAAGCAAAGTTACAAAAGCAACGTCGAAGAAGTACATTGCTGGCTCTGATTCCCCTAAAGCCCTGAGGCATGATGGGAAGTAGGACAACTTAAATTGGAGCCAGGAAACCCAGCGAGCCATAAGCCCACATGGGTCTGAAATCCTGCCGCAGTAGATACCATCTAACTGTACGTCCCAGTCCCTGACGTGTCATCTCAAGTAGGAAAAAGGGGTGAAAAGGTTGTGTGTTAAATATCCAAACTCGACGTCAAGCCAATTTTATTTATAAATCCCCCAATATCACATGTATAACTGTTTTTGAATCAGACAGATTTGACAGTTTGCATAGTTTAGTTTTGCATGCTGCCAAGGGGAGCGTGGGAGCTGAGTGGAGCACAGGGTCCTGGCAGAACATGAATGGGGGAGGCTGAAGAGTGATGGAGGGGATGACAGGATGGGGACAGGGATGACATACACCGCACAGCAGGTACTGCCTCTGCAGTCGGTGTGTGCCTGAGCATGGGTGCACATTAAAGGCGTTTCTTGTCATGTTGGTGGTTCTATGTCTTTTTCTGTTTTCTTGTACATGTCAGGAAAGTTGTGTCACAGTTTGTCATCTCACATCACACCGCGCCTGTTAACAGAGTCGACTGATTGGTTCTTTGTGTCATAGCAAGAGATTTGTTTGGGTAGTTCACTGATCAGACTAACTAAACTATTTACACATTGTTCCGTAAAAAAGTGCTCTTTGCACTAAAATATTTACATGGGAAGACCATCTATAGGGAAACAATGTCAGTCAAGTCCACATGAAATAAAAGTGGGAAAAAGACAGAAGTGTACCAATATTTTTTTCTTTTACGTAAGATGAAGTCACTACTCAAGTACATTTTATTGTAGATACCTTTTGTACTCTAACTCTCACTGACTTCTACTTGAGTACTAGCCTTTAATCAAGTAACTACTTTTACTGGAGTGGAGTTTTTGGCTACTTTGCCTTCCTTTTCCTGGGCAAACGCACTGCTACAGTCTAAACTGAAGTCTGTTGTGAACTGCTGGCGATCTGTGAGTGATTACCAATAGTTATGAAATATTAACCTGACTCCGCCAGATGGATTGCTTCGCATTTGCTCGGCATATCCATCTGGGAACTTTCCGTTGGAGAACTTTTGGGAAGGGGCGAAAATACTGGTTAGCTGATTGGATAAACCATCTGTCTATCACCACCTATGTTGGTGATAGACGGGCCATATCAACCAATCAGATCAACGATATATCAAACTCTTGCCAAAACCAGTCGGGAGAAGAGCAAAAACATCTTTTCCTCCAAGAAAAGCCTCCAGTGCCGTTTTTTGCTCTTCTTTCAATGAAGGAATACTTTCTAATTTGGATAAAACTTGCGCGATAGCTACGCTCATCTCATCCGTGGAAGCCGGCATGCTGTTTAGACTGAACAGTCGCTTCTCGTTGCGTCACACCTAAAACCAACGCTGATTGGTCGTTCGTTTGGCGAACGGCTCCAAATATGCTCTATCTCAAGATGCCAGACTGATCTGCGAGTGGAAAACTGGAGTTCGCGAGATCAGCACGGTCTCACGAGGCTAATGAAATATGCCACCATGGCAGAAAAATAAAAACTGTAAGCCTGAAAGTTTTTTCTCCCTGTTAAAGAGCATAAAAGGTATTTTTTGTATAGAGAGCTGTACTGTTAAGGTTACAATGTTTGATTAGAAGGTCATCCTTCCAACATGGTGACAATTAAGTCACTGGTAAAACAAACGCACTATGACAGAGCTTTATTTCAGAAAGAGAAATGTAGGTGGGCTAAAACATTTGCTAGTGACTGTCCTAAAACACCCCTCGGCTCTCTGACTAAGCTTAGAGGCGTGCCAACCCGCTGCCATGTGCTGCATACCCACTTTGATCCCTTGGTGGAAAAAACAGCCTCCACTCAAGCCAATGTGACGGTCAATTTGTCTTTGAATCTGCCAAAGCCAGCTGAGATAACAATAGACTCCCAGAGGACCGATAAATGTATCCTTGCATAAATGAAACAAGCTTTTGTAAAAGACGGAGTCAGAGTTTTTTTTTCTTTCTCCCCACAGTGCAGTGATTAACTTCATCATACTCAAACCCAAGCAGCTCATAACGTCTCGTGGAGAATGGTATTAACTTGTGCAGAGGTATTAGCCCAGGGCAACATTTTCAAACAGTTATATCACTCGTGTGCCAGAGTTACATGCTGGCGTTGATGACTAAAGAAACTTGCCACACTATTTATAGGATAATCTCATGAAATCCCCTACCACTACGAACCCACCCTCACACTCACTTATAATTACCCTGCTGACTTTGTTCTCCACTCTCTCTGTTCTTTCCTGCCCCATAGTCTGATTTAATGGAACTTCCTGTTTTGCTATCAAAGGCCCTGCACACCCACACAAGTGTCTTCAGTCATTCTCGTTGATTAGAGCTCTGTTCAACGGGAGTTGTCGGTCAAACACACAGTTTTGAGCCAAGGTCTAATCAAGCAAATTATGTCTAAAGTCAAAGAATTTTGAAAGGGTTTGCACTCTAGAGTCCAGGCTTTTTAACAGTGTCATATAGCCAAATTTAACAGGTCCATTAACATTGCCTGCACGCTGACAAAAAAATGGAAGAGGCTCTTAAGATCCAAAAATAATCAATTTATTCCATGTGCAAAAAGTGACAGAATGACCAACACGCTCACTTTTTGGACCATCATCAGCACAACTTGCCAAAATAAGTATACATCCTGTGAGACTTTGTATCACGGGTGTGTAGAGCGTCGTTGTAGGGTGTCTGTTTTCACATAATGGGAACTATTCTTAAAGGTCCAATGTGTAGGAATTTCTCCCATCTAGCGTTGAGATCATATATTCAGGGTTCATACATTTTGAAAAAACCTGGAAAAGTTATGGAATTTGAAAAATGCAAATTCCAGGCCTGGAAAGGTTTTGGAAAAATAAAAAGACCCAGAAAGTTTTGGAAAAGTCATGGAATTTTTAACACAGCATAATAATATGTGTTTACTTTACAAATCCCACTATGAACCACATACATTGTTAATTGTTAAACCTCTGAGGGTAAACTTTAACACAGATTTTTATTTGTATAATGTCGACTGACATTTTCAGGAATACATAGTCATGGAAATTTGCCATCAACTCTCTCGCACCACGCAGTTCAAAGTACGTATTACAGCTACAGTAGCCTTCACGCTTCAAAAAGTCGGTCTCTTGCTCTTTTCAGTATCCTGTTCCTGAGATTTGGATTTTTGAATACGTGTGGTCCTCCACGTTTCCTTCTTCAAACTTGCCGGGGCCGGGAAGTAGAGCCCTGCGCGGGACTGTTTTCTTCATCCCGCTCCCGCCCGCTCCCGGCGAATTTCTGACCATTACCGCCCGCACCCGCAACATGTGTGTTACGCTCCCGCCCGCTCCCGCAATGTGTACGTCCACTCCCACCCGCACCCGCAAAACTCTGAGAATTTATGCCCGCACAATAATAGAGATGCATTGACGTTGTGTCTTCTCTCGTCCCGCATGAGAAAACACGTCATTTTATAGGTTAATAGGGAGAAGATGAAGGCAAAGAAGGCAGGTGCTTGCTGCTGTTAGACGGGGAGGAAGGAGCAGAAGGATAGGGAGAGAGGGGGAGGAAGGAGCCGAGGATGAGGGAGAGAGGGGGAGGAAGGAGCCGAGGATGAGGGAGCGAGCGGACGGTGGACGGAGCCTTGGCTCGGAGCTCCCCCGTCCTGGGAGGCTCAGACACGCTGGTGTCTACTCATAGATGGCCTATACAGTATATACTCAGTCAGTATATATGTATATCTATGGTTTCTGCTGGCGTGGGGGGGTTCCAGGCTACATCCCGATCCCGCAGTGTTTTTTTTAGCCGCCCGCTCCCGCCCGCAGCAAAGTTAAAACCGCCCGCTCCCGCAAGATTTGCGTTGGGTCCCAATCCCAATGCAGCCCTCTACCGGGAAGCTACGATACCCATTAGCAGCATTAGCAGCACCTGCGAGTTTATCATGTGACAGCGAAAACGTGAAAGGTGGAGCAGTATGTCCTGCATGTCCCTTACCGGCTAACGTATTTCAAGATGGCGCATGAATATGGAGCCTCTACCCCAGTTCATGCGAATGCAAATGTAAAATTTCAAGCTAAAAAGAATACTTGGAATTGATGGTGGTGGTAAATATTCATGAAAAAGGACAAGTTTGTGAACGGGCAACACAGATTTTGATAATGAACAACTTAACACGTTACACGCTGGACCTTTAAAGGTGCCCTGCCACACAAAACTGTTTTTACTTGTAATTATTTGAAATATGTTAGATATGTGTTTGTGTTATGTCGTGAATGTGAAAATGAACTGCTACCTCCTCTGTCAGCTCTAGCCACTGAAAAGAAATAAGCGGAGAAATCAGGCCAACTACAAAAGCTGGTCAGTCTGACGTGGTGTTGCCTGAGCTCATTACTATTCATGAGCTCGCCCAGTTGCACTGGGTAAAGGATGCTGATAGCATTGGCTAGCTGTCAAGCAGCTTAGCTCGTTGAATATTAATGACAACTGGCACAAATCGAGCTGAGTCTTCCTGCAGGCTTTCTATACCACGCTAGAATGGCTTGAAACAAGGTAACCAAGGCATTTTTGCCACAAAACATGTTACAGAGTCCATGGTAGAACTTCAGACATTACCACAAAGTAATGAAATACGTGTGGCAGGGCACCTTTAAATTCTGTCTACTGCGAGTCCTACGTTTGCATTTCATGTCCTTGATGAAGGTCCAGAGAAAAAATGCTGACCAAGTAAAATGTTAATTTATTTTATTGCGTGTCCTTAATATCTAGGTGGCTCAAGGTTATAATTATAAACCATATTTTGCATTACAGACAGTAGCAATAAGCCATCCATCATAGGTTGCTTAAGATATCAATGCAGCAAATATGCAATTATTAACAGCTATTTATAAAAAGTGTTTTTGCAGTGATATGCTGTCCTTAAGGGGTTAGTAAACAATGTTATCCACCTCATCTGTCATCGGAGGATGTGCACAACATCACATATCTTAACAGGGAACTAAGGGGGAATTCAATTGTTGTGGTTTGAAGTTAGTGAACATAAAAACACAAACAGAAAGCCTAAACTCAGCTTCCATCAGTCTGTCAGACACATCTCATCTAACTTCTGGGGGTGCGGCTCCTTAGCGACCTGGGCTCGTTCTACTGTTGCCTTTGTTTTCTTGTTTTTTCTGTTACCCGTTTGTGTTGTGAAGCAACAGATTGTAGCACTATGTCTAAGACAAATTTCCCCTCGGGAACAATAAAGTGTATTCTATCTCTTCTATTTACAAGGGTGTAACTTTGGGTTCAACATTGGGGGGGGGGGGGGGGGGTGTTGAGATCTCCAGCTATGTAGGGAGGTCCCGGGACATGTCTGCATGTATTGAGAAAAGCGACAAAGAAAATTGTAGAAAAAAAAAACTTGACAAAAACGTTGAAAAAAGCAAGAAAAAACCTTACAAAAAAACGTCAAAAGGTGATAAATGTCAGAAAAAGCATGAAAAATGACATAAACATTGAAAAGAAGCAGCAAAAATGTCGGGAAAAGCAACAAAAACATTGAAAATGCAACAAAAAAATTGGAAAAAGCCCAGTATGGATTACTGGGGTGGTTACGTCCCTCCCCATCCCCCCCCCGTAAATTACGCCTATGATCAGATATACTGTATAGACTCATATTTCTCCCCATGTCTTTTCATTTATTGTAATATCATTGCTCTTCATTTCATCCCCCCCCCCATTTTGTTATATACAGTATGTATTTAATATGCAGAAGTGCTTTTGAAACTTTTCTATATTGAGCTGAACTTTGCGTTGAGTTCATTTCAGAGACAGACTTATGATTGACTGTTTACATTTCGTAAACATGTGCTTGGGAAGCACACTTCCCAGTCACACTCTCCCATAAGCACACGTCCCACGCCCATGCCCCAGTCAAGCTCTTCTTCCTCTACAGATCAACCCATATCTCTATCTGTTTTCATCAAGAGCTCCTGCAGGTCCCTCTTGTCACTTGCACTTTTTAATCACCAACCTCATGAGCTCCCCTTATGATCACGGAGCATATTTGATGATAAACCCCACAATGGCTTTGAACTGTTCATCGGTCACTGATGTCGATTCTTTGCCACTTGTTTGTTCCAACAGTCCCACCTACTGTTCAAATAACTCTGCTAGCCCACAGAGCCGCTCTATCATTCCAGTTATAATCAATAATAGACCATACAAAGTCCCTCTCTCCCTCCCTAACAAAGCTAATTTATCCAATCTGCACCCAATTACTTGCAAACTTCATACTGTTTCAAGCAATTTTGGTTAACTCTTAAAATTGGCTGTTTTGAAGGTCTGCTCTTTGTCTTACAAGTCATTTTTAATCAACGACTTTATTACCCTTTACTACCTAGATTTTATGCTTCTTACGGAGACATGGTTAGATAATAGCTGCAGCGCTACAGTCCTTATTGAAGCATCACCCCCAAATTTAAACTTTTAAATGTCTCTAGAGTCGGCAGAAAGGGTGGTGGGGTTGCTGCTATTTTCAAAGATACAATTCAATGTAAACAAATATTTTCAGGATGTGTGTACTGTGGAGAAAACCTCACCAAGCATTTTATTAGTTACCTTATACAGGCCCCCAAAATACTGCACAAGCTTCATTGATGAATTTTCTGAAATGCTGTCGATTATATGTACTGATTTTAAATTCTTTTATCTTAACTGGTGACCTCAATATCCATTTTGACAATCTTAATGATAACACTGCTAAAAATCTTTGTGCCCTGTTTGATACTTTCGAACTGTCGCAGCATGTAAATGGACCTTCTCACACGAAAGGCCATACATTGCATTTGGTGCTTAGTAAGGGTCTTAGCATTGCTGTGTAATGTTAGGGATCTAGCTCTGTCTGACCACTACTGCATTTTCTTTGATGCAGTAGTTTCTCCTGTCATTCACACACGATCTAAATCTGTCAAAAAAAGGTATATTACTGACAACACCAGTCTTACTTTCATGGAATTGGTATCTAATAAATCAATTACAGCAGCAGGGTCTGTAGAAGATCATCTCAAACAGTTTAATTCCTAAATACTCGATGTACTTGATGTCATAGCACCTGTTAGGACTAAAATAAGGTCTGGTAAACAGAAAGCCCCATGGAAAAATGCCCTGACAGTAGCTTATCAGAAGAAACAATGCAGGAAGGCAGAATGAAGATGGCGAAAAACGAAAACATAGATTGACCATGAGATCTACAAAGATAAACTCTGGAATTGTTAATGATAATATTAATAATACACGTGTATAATTTGCCACTGTCGATAGGTTAACTAATCCCCCCCATGCAGTCATGCCCTTGTCAGAAATAAACAATGTAAGGAGTTTGCCCAATTCTTCCAGAATAAAATTGAAAACATAAGATTCAGTATTAGCTCCACTCTGAGCGGAAACATTGACACTTTATCACCACATACAAAAGGAATGGTCTCTGTTACAATTTATTGCTATTAATGACAAAACACTCCGTGCAGGTTCTTAAGCCATCCCAGTGCTCTCTAGACATCATGCCTGCTAGTTTCTTTAAAAAGGTTTTTAGCTCGTTTGCAATGGATTTGTTGCTTATTGTAAATGGCTCGTTACTCACAGGCAGCTTCCCTGCATCCCTGAAAACTGCAATTATCAGACCCCTTCTGAAAAAGAGAAATCTCGATGCCTCCGTACTTAACAACTACAAGCCTATCTCGAATCTGCCCTTCGTAAGCAAAATTATTGAGAAAGTTGCTTTTAATCAAATCAATGAGTTCCTGCAAAAAAAATGACATCCTCGATAGCAATCAATCTGGTTCCTGTAAACATCACAGCATAGAAACTGCTCTCATAAAGATTTTAAACGACATTCACTTGAATATTTATGCTGGTAGTTTGACAGTCTTGGTGTTATTAGATCTTACTGCAGCTTTTGACACTGTCAATCACACAATCCTCCTGGATAGATTAGAAAACTGGGTTCTCAGGAACTGTCCTCAGGTGGTTCAGGTCATACTTAGATGGCAGGGGATATCATATGTAGTAAGGATGGGCAATCTCGAATCTGAGAGAACGACCATGACATATGGAGTTCCACAAGGATCTGTTCTTGGGCCCCTTCTGTTCAATCTTTATATGCTTCCTCTTTGTCATACCAGAGTAAGTAACACCATAAGATCTGTTATCGCAGCTATGCGGACGATACCCAGACTTATTTTGCACTCTCATCAAATGACTATGTTCCTATATACTCTCTATGTCTTTGTCTGGAGAAAGTAAAAAAGTGGATGCAACAAAATTTCCTCCAACTAAATGAAGATAAGACTGAAATAATTCTCTTTGGCAATAAAAAAGGAAGACTGGCACTTAGTACTTTCCTTGACTCTAGAGGACTAAAACCGAGTACCAAAATCAAGAACCTTGGCATTATAATTGATGAAGACCTAAATATTGGTCATCACATTAAAGCGGTAACCAAGTTATCTTTCTGGCATCTCAAAAACATAGCTTTCTGACTTCAATCATGAACTGTCTGCCACTTTACTATAGCTCCTCTACAGCAAGTTGAGGGGTTGACAAGAATACTTGAGACTATCACATTCACCCCTCCAACAGAAATCAAGTCAAGTCTACTCTTACACTTCTTCTGTATACGGTTGTCTTCTGTGCTGCTGTCACACAATCTCTCCCTCTTACATTTCTCTCTTTTGTTCTCTCCTGCACCTCAGCATGTCTCTCTCTACTGCTTTAGGAATTTTTTCGCCCTTTGAATTTTGATTCCTCCCCAGTGTCTGCACTCTCCTCCTGCCTTCTTAAAACTGTTGTTTCTATTTCTCTCTCTATCTCTGCCTCCTTGTGTGCGTCTCTCTCTTCTTCTCCCTTGATGTTTCTTTCTGTTTGTCTCTTGATTCGTCTCAAACAATCTAGCACTGGTTTTGATCTCACTATACCTCTCTTTCACTCAGTCTTTCTCTCTCACACACACTCTCAGACTGTCTCTTTCCTCCTGGGTTGCAGTTGCCTACAGATCAGAGTTGGCATGTCTCTCAGTAAGCTACAGAGTTACCGAGTTCCTTGATTCATCCCAGCTATCTGGGTGACCCATTTCTGAACAAACTCGCACATTTTAATGCTGTGAAAGGAAGTACTGTAAAGTGTTTTACCACATCAGTTCAACAATATACCTATACCACCACCAACATGTGATTATTGCTCCACTATACATCTATAAACTACACAGATTACTGCAGTGACCTGAACCCTCCCCCGCCAAAAGAGAGTGTACATAAGTTTGTCCTAATAAAATTAACTCATTGAGTTATTTGACATACAGGGGCAGGGCTTACATGATATAACTAATATTTGATTTCACAGAATATAAGATGCAGCAGTGGATGTACTCAAGTATAATTTTAAGGCATATTGACCATTTGTTTGCAACTTCAGGGGGAAATTACAGACATTTCATTCATGCGATACATCTAAGTTATTTTGCAGATAGACATACCAGTATATTGCATGCAAAACATCCTACATAGTTATATATCTATACCCTATACACCCTATAAAAAAATAGTATGCACTGCTATAGCTGAAACTACCCAACAGTATAAAGTATAGTATATAAGTCGAGCACCAGTTACAACATTAAAACGCTGCTTACACCTTAAAGTGCCCATATTATGAAAAAAATCACTTTTTCTGGGATTTGGGGTGTTATTTTGTGTCTCTGGTGCTTCCACACATATACAAACTTTGAACAAAAATCCATCCATGCTGTTTTGAGTGAGATACGGTTTCTGAATGTGTCCTGCCTTCAGTCTCTGGGTGAGCTGTTCAAAATTGGCACGGCTTGTGACGTCACAAGCCAAAACGAGCAGGCTAACCGCAACCATTAGCTCGTAGCGTTAGCATGCTAATGCTAACGCTAGCATGCTAACGCTAGCATGCTACCTCATTCTCAATAGCAAAGCACTGCTACAACACACACAAGTTCACCATAATCTACAAAAGAACTACTTACATGTGTGCCCTCATTTAGAAGTCTCCCAGCTAATCCTGATTTGTAACTGACCAAAGTTGTAGAAACAGCCTTTCTTTTACTGTCTATGGAGCTAGCTAGCTGACATGATCTACATCTGAGCTACTGCACATGTGCAAGTGCAATCAAAGATAGTACAGAAGAAGAAGAAGAAAAGAGGTCTCACTCTGTAGCTAAAACAGAGACCAGCTGAAAAGAGGATCTGCAGCAGTGAGAGAGAGCGGTGCAGTACAATAAAAAATATGGTGTTTTTTGAAAATTAAACCATGTAAACCTATTCTGGTACAACCTTAAAATACAATTATGAACCTGAAAATGAGCATAATATGGCTGCTTTAATGTATCAATAATAATCACTCTTCTTTACACTATACTACTTTTACTTTGATACTTAAGTACATGTTACTGTTGCATGCTGTGCTTAAATAAAATGAATAGTTTTACTTGTTTTGGCTGTATGTCTATTTCTGTGTATACAATGCAGAGCAATTTAACACTGGAGTCACATTCCTTGTACTTGGCCAATCAAGCTGATTCTAATATTGTGGTGTGATTTGTCACTTTTATAAAAAGTGAGAATACTTATTCCACCAGAATCAATTTCACCAGATAAATTTCCTCGGGGGACAAAGGCAAACTACAGGGGTCAGATGTTCTCAAACTTTTTCCCCTTAAGGCGCCTTAATCTGATGAGATTCCTGCCTGTGAGGAGGAACACAGTCTGAGATGATTTTATATACTGCAGAATTGGATTACTGTCTATACCAGCTTTGTGGGGGTGATGACATTCTGAAAAGAGTAGTCTTTGTTAAACATTACCCCACTGTGCTCACCTTTATGGTGAATGAAATTTACTCAAACACGTTTTAGTCTATAATAAGGGACAAAAAAAATCTACCCTGAAGTCTATATTAAACCCAAGAAGCCCACTGTGGGAAGCAGTGTGACATATTTGAATGTTCTCTAATTGTAGATAATTGGCTGGCAGGGAGGGAAGGGAACAGACACCCCACCCACCACCCCTGACCGGCTGTGAAGTAAAACGTCACCGGATCCACTTCACGTTTTTCCCTGCGCCCTTATTAAGCGCTGTGTGGAAGGATTAGAGGAAATAACAAGGCACAACAAAACAAGAAGGGCTGCATGCAGAATACACTGAAAACGTTGGGGTGCTGACCGAAGAAGAAAATCGAGAAATCAGGACGTATTTCTTTGTTGTTGCTGCTGCTGCTGCGTCCCGGAGCATCATCTGTAGCTGCCTCCGCCGGAGGATGCTGCGTCTCTTGAACCGCTGCTATCTGCTCTTAATCTGTGCAGTCTCCTCAGTTGTCTCTCACTGTGAATCTTACAACGTGTGACGGGTGGAAGAAGCTGAGCGAACAGGCTTCCGGGGAGCACAAAGGTTGAATGAACGTTTAGAAGGTTTTCCCTGAGCATCTGCAAGGCTTTTCCTGCGCGCAGTCCTCCTCAGTCGAATCACTGCTGACTTCTGTTAGACGCAAAGGAAGGGGAAAAAATACCGACTTGATAATCTCCTCACTGTTAAATTATTTAGGAGTAGCCCATCGGTTCCTCAAGATCAACCTATGCTGGTGTCTTTGTCTTACATCTTCCGTGCGTGATCTTAAACGCCGGCTTGCAGTGGCGTTAACACGGATGAAAGCCGATGGCCAGGCGCCCCATTTTTCCACAGAAGGGGGATGCAACCTAAAATAACCCCGGCGCCAAATGGTAAGAGAGCAGATTTAATGACCAGGAATCAGTGCAATGCCTCAACATTTGCAGTAACGTTTCTGTTTCTCTATGAGGTGTGTGTGCCGATGTAACACTCTTGCTGAATTATCCCTGCAGCTTTCCGCGCATCGCAAGCCGAGGGAGCCCTGAATCTGTGACACGTACGGCATCTCCGGAGACTCTCCCCCCCTGCCCCCCTCCTGTCCCTCCACCACTCGGAGCCCGGACACCGGCGACTTTTTAATGGCTTTTGTCTTCAGAAGATGGAGGGTTTTACTGGTGCTGAACGTGCTTGCGGTTGCTGGGTTCATGACTTTCTGGGCCAAGTGCAACACGCGCAGCGCCCAAGCCTCCGCTCCAGAGGCTCCGGCGGACGGGAAGAGGCCCCGGGGCAACGGGACGGCGCAGGGGCCCAGCATCAGCCATGAGGTGCTGCTGAAGAGGCTCAGCTCGCTGGAGGATGTGGTGTACAGGCAGTTAAACGGTAAAGATGATGCAGTATAACAGTTAAACTGAAATCACATATAAAGATCATAGAGCCAAAAGCCTGATGGGCCCTCTCACTATGAGACAAATAACCTGTCAGTCACATTATTGTATTCATGTTGAAGCGTGTTTTATGGCATTATGCACTGCCTGCTGAAAATCTAAATCCACTTCACTGACCTGTGAAGAAAATGTCACCAACTCTTACATAGCAGTAGGCTACATTTAATAGTTCCTCTGCAGCTATAGGTAGCAAAGATCAACAGTGAATTGTTAACTCAAATTCAAATTCAAATAATTTGCAATAAAACATCTAATTCTACGCAGGTAAAGTATAGCCACTAAGAAAGCTCCAGGACTTCCATATACCCACTTAAAAATACCCAATGACATGCAACAGCATACTTCTATTATATTTTTGATATATTTTGAATTGTCATCTGTGTTTTTCTTCTTCGCATAGGCTAAATAAAGGTATTTCCACCGTAAATATAAAATAACCCAGAGGGAGGACACCTTAACCCCCCACTATGATATACTTGTATCATAGTGTGGGGGGGAGGGATCGTTGTACTTGTCCTTGAAGGATGTCTTTCTTCCCCCAGGGAGGTGAGAGGTCTGGGGGACAGCAGAGCAAAGAGCTTTTTTGGGATTCAGTGCCTTCAGCAGGATGTTTGCCGACACAGAGGCTTGAACACAGCTTATCATGTTGAAAGACAGTCACGTTAATCACTCTGCCACCCACAAATACGCCCAGTCACACACTAAGAAGAATCTTATTTTATCCCTAATTTGAAACAGTGAAAGCCTTTTTTTTTTTTTTTTTTTTTTACTTGAATCATTAGAGTTTCATGTGTATTTGTAATCCCTGAGTAAACTGACCTCAGTATACAGTAGGAAGCTCTTGAATAGGCCTGTTTTACACATCCCTGTTAGTAAATTGTACAGTATATTGAGTTAGGGCTGGGCAATATATCACTATTGTATCGATATATGAGCCTAGATATCGTATTAAATTTGGGATATCGTAATATTGTGATATGACACAAGTGTTGTCTTTTCCTGGTTTGAAAAGCTGCATTACAGTAAAATGATGTAATTGTCATTTTCTGAACTTACCAGACTTACTAGCTGTTTATTTATTTGCCCTTTTCCCACTTAGTCACTACATCCACATTATTG
The DNA here is from genome assembly GCF_008315115.2 of Sander lucioperca. NCBI lineage: Eukaryota > Metazoa > Chordata > Actinopteri > Perciformes > Percidae > Sander > Sander lucioperca. Next base: position 33,406,893 of record NC_050177.1, read on the forward strand.
GCGATTGTTTTTTAATTAAAACTCTCATTGTGTTAATATTTTGTGAAAGCACAAATAGTCAACCCTACAATACCACCGCAATATCGACATTGATGTATTTGGTCAAAAATATTGTGATATCTGATTTTCTCCATATCGCCCAGCTCTATATTGAATGTATTCTCTGCACCACCACTTGTCATAATGTGAATTCAGCTCAGATGTTCACCTATTTTGACAGCAACTGACTACACACTATGCTCATGTGATGTTGGAGCTGTGAAAAAGGAGGCAGGCTACCAGCTGTACGCCACAGAGTGCGTTGCTTAGAGGAGAATGACTCAGCCAGACGAAAGCATCCTGACATGTAATCTTCTCTTGTTTGTCTCGCCCAGGTCTGTCCAAATCTCTGGGCCTGATCGAGGGTTTCGGGGGTCGGGGTAAAGCCGGCATCCCTGCCACGCTGTCGCCAGCTGAGGAGAGCGACGCTAAATACCTGAGGGAGAAGTACGGCTACAACGCCTACCTCAGTGACAGAATCTCTCTGGATCGGACCATACCGGACCACCGGCCCAGCAAGTGAGTACATGTCAAGTAGATCAACTTTTAAATTCACTTTCAATGTTGGTTCACAACAATTGATCTGTCTCTTAGATTTTTGCCTCCACCCAATACAGTGGTGATGAATGGATTTTTTTGTTTGTGGTTCTAACAGTGTTGTGAAATTACATTTAAATAATTCATCAGCAACATGTTTCTAATTGTTTCAGTAGAAAGTAGTTCCAATGGTAACAGTTCAGTGTGTGATCTGTGCGTTAACCAGACAAACCCTGAAACTGTGTATTTAAAGACATGTTACTGATAAATTATTTAGCATAGCAATAGTTCACACAGAGCACTGAAGTCCCACTTGCATTAGCTGCTTGCCATCAGCTGTTTCATTCATGCTTGACGATAACTGGATCCTTCACACATTCACTGTGTGGTAATCAGCGGACTAGTCACATCCAGTCAGATTCAGTGTACAGTACAGCCATTATAACCTGTCCTGACACTTCTCACTATTACTCTGCTATAGTACACACATGCCAGCTCCCTCCACCACCCTAACCTCTTCCTTAACTAAGATTTTCATGTATGTGTTTATTAAGGGTGATTTGTTACCCCAGCTGAATTTGTGCATCAGTCACTTTTTGCAGTGCACATGTAATTTCTCCCCTTTTAATGTCTGTCTGTCTGTCTGTCTGTCTGTCTGTCTGTCTCTCTCTTTCTCTTTCTCTTTCTCTTTCTCTTTCTCTCTCTCTCTCTCTCCGCTTCTCTGTCTCTTACACTCATATTTGATGGAGTTGCACTCAGACTTGTTATTGATCTCCAGGCGTACATGCATGGTGTAAAAGGTGCATTTGGAATTGTGCTTGCATGCACATCATTGATGAATGTGCACATCCTTGTGTATGTCCATGAGTGTGTGCATCAACTAGGGCTGTGCAATTAATCGAAACGTAATCGTGATTATGATTTCAGCTCCCAATGGTCACAAAAACAGAATAATCAAGAAAAACAATTATTTAGCTCATTACGTTTTGCAAGGAAGCTCTTATTTTCTATTCTATTTTTATTTTAAGACAAATTTCACAGTTGTATGTGTTTTTTACTGTTGATTTATTTAACTTTTTCTTTTTTTTGTTTTTTAAGTTCAATAATTGCAACATCTTTCCAGAAGTCAACGAGTAATCGCGTTAAATTATCGTGATTTCAATATTGACCGAAATAATCGCGATTATATTTTTTCCCATAATCGAGCAGCTCTAGCATCAACTTGTCCTCCTACAAATAGCTCTGAGCAGTATATTGTATCTGCATGCATGGTGTACCTTTCTTCACCATAAATGTTTCTTTAAAGAGTCTGTCTCTGGCACACATTGCTGGTTAATCGAGTAACAGCCCTTCTATTTAAAAGTCAGTGATGATGAGAAAGCCCCCTGCTCATCGCTGCCACCAGCTGTGTGTGTGTGTGTGTGTGTGTGTGTGTGTGTGTGTGTGTGTGTGTGTGTGTGTGTGTGTGTCAGCGCTCTCATTTGTCACTCGGGGGTCTTTTATGTTGCCGGGATCAAAGTGGCGTGTGAAGCTTGTTGGGGTTTGATATCTTCCGGCTTAGCAGCAGCACGTAAGCTGGAGTCTGATGAGTCTGCTATGTTTGGCTGAAGGTCCCTTTACACTGCAGAGCCGGAGGTGGTGGTGAAACGAGAGAGAGGGAGAGACAAAGAATCGGATCAAATGTCAAACTACGAGTAGTCTAAAGAAGAAACATAGATTTTGTAATATACTGATAATTAGGGCTGCAGGATATGAGAAAAATATGCGATATGCAATAACATTGTTGAATATCGTGATAACATTCTTGCAATAAATATTAATTTTAAAGTGTACTCTGTTCTGCATTTCTGCTGCTTTCAGTATTCAGCTAAAATACAACAAATTCCTTTTTGTATTTAAAACGAATGAAAGGAAATAATTTCCAACATTCTTTTATTGAAGTGAATTGAATATAAAAGGCACCACTAAAAAAAGAATGAGTTACATTTAAAGTGGAGTTTTCTACTGATATTTTCTTTCAACTAACACAACATTTGTTTTGAGTGTCTTTTGCGATATGTTGCAGCCTTTAGTAATATTTTATATATATATTTAACATTTATTGTCCAAGCCTGTTTTCCCCAACATGTTTCGTATAAGAGTCAACTGATGCATAGGCACAACTGATTTTAGCTCATCACATGTCGGTGTTAATTGACGTATGTATCGGCTGACAAGTAACGAGAAACTGCATTGCAGAAATGCCAAAAGAAGAGCCATCTGCTGATGAGCTGACTCTTAACAGTCACATTCAGATTAGTCAACGGAGCTGTACTTGTAATGTGACAAGTTCACACTCTCACACATGTAATCATTCAGGCTGTTACACACTGCTGTTACCAGTTACACTAATTTGCACCATCCATGCCCACTCCTGTTCTAACCGATTCTTACCATTATTGCTGTGGCATCTCTTGCCTTGTACATTATGTACATATATTACTTATATCAGTGTTATATGTATCTGCTGGGTTTTCTTTTTTCAAATATTTTCCCCTCACACTGTTGCACTGGTTTCATTTTGGGAGCTTCTTAAAGCTATAGTGCGGAACTTTCTGATATTAATGAACGTCCGTTACATTCAAGCCATTACCAAATGAGTTGCTGCAAAGCTAATTAAGACTATCAGCTCCACACAACTCTCTCTGTATTTCTCAGTATGGCTATGTTCAGAAGATTGTGTCGTCCGGTGACTTTAGCGTGCAGAAACTCAAGTGAAGATAGTTACCTCTTCTGAAGAGTCCATCATGTTGTTTTAATCCTCTGTGTCCTCCTTGGCTACTAGCAACTGCGTGAAGGAGGAGGGGGTTCCTTATGGGGGCGGCAGAAACTACGCACTTCAGCTTTGAAACGGTGCCTTTTCTGCAACTATGTCCAAAAAAATAGTCCTAAACTCTTTGAAGGAAGTGTCTCTGAATGAAATATATTTCTAACGCACGTATATTCAATCTTCATGTTTGTAATATTTATAATTAAAGCCTGTTTTCTTGTAAAAAAAAAAGTTAGATATTTAAAGCAGCCATATTATGCTCATTTTCAGGTTCATAATTGTATTTTAAGGTTGTACCAGAATAGGTTTACATGGTTTCATTTTCAAAAAACACCATCTTTTTGTTGTACTGCACCGCTCTCTCTCACTGCTGCAGATCCTCTTTTCAGCTGGTCTCTGTTTTAGCTACAGAGTGAGACCTCTGTTCTTCTTCTTCTTCTGTACTATCTTTGATTGCACTGCACATGCTCAGTAGCTCAGATGTAGATCATGTCAGCTAGCTAGCTCCATAGACAGTAAAAGAAAGGCTGTTTCTACAACTTCGGTCAGTTACAAGGCAGGATTAGCTGGGAGACTTCTAAATGAGGGCGCACATGTAAGTAGTTCTTTTGTAGATTATGGTGAACTTGTGTGTGTTGTAGCAGTGCTTTGCTATTGAGAACGAGGTAGCATGCTAGCGTTAGCATGCTAGCGTTAGCATGCTAACGCTAACGCTACGAGCTAATGGTTGCGGTTAGCCTGCTCGTTTCGGCTTGTGACGTCACAAGCCGTGCCGATTTTGAACAGCTCACCCAGAGACTGAAGGCAGGACACATTCAGAAACTGTATCTCACTCTAAACAGCATGGGTGGATTTTTTTCAAAGTTTGTATGTGTTTGGAAGCACCAGAGACACAACATAACACCCCAAATCCCAGAAAAAGTGATTTTTTCATAATATGGGCACTTTAAAACCTCAGGCTTTCCTGTCAAATATCTATATAATATAGGAAAAATATTTTGTCTTCATGAAAACGCATTTGTTGTGAAATTTAATTTCTCGTGACAAATAATATCATTAATTAAAGGAATTGAGACAAGTAAAGGAAAGCGTTTCCTCTTCCACTCTTTGAACCAAAGTCTCACCCTGCCTCTTTCCTCGCTTTAAACAAAACAGCAGTATAAAAAATATGCCTCCTGTCTGCAGCAGACAGACAGTAAATAGGCCAATTTGGTTGGTGCAAGACACACATGGTTTGCCTTTCAGCTTTAGTGAAGAAGATTTTTGGTCTTTTACACTAATGATGGAGGGTGAGTGTAGCGTGCAAAACCCAGAATGTAGGCTTCACAGGCAGGCAAGAAAAGGTTTTATTTTACAAATGGTGTGGTATGTTTGCGTGTCTCTGTGCAGATGCAGAAAGGTCAGCTACCCAAGAGATCTCCCCAAGATGTCCCTCATCTTCATCTTCGTCAACGAGGCTCTGTCGGTGATCCTGCGCTCAGTCCACTCAGCTGTCAATCACACTCCAGCTCACTTGCTTAAAGAAATCATCCTGGTGGACGACAACAGTGATGACGGTAAGTATAAATGGATTTCCTTGGCCATCTCTCAAATGAGGACAGTGGCTTTTACTCCTTCTGATTTGAACTTGTTGTAAATGTAATCTGAAAGACCGTATTTGCCTGTATAGAGGCTGGTGAAGAGAGTACAGAACAACAGGAGGGTGAAAGAAGGCTCCCAGCAGGTCTTGGTTTAATACATTGCCTGTCTCCTGGCATTATTGGGGCAGCAACAAACTAAAAGTCAAAAGTCAAGTAATCTTATTATCTACGTATATTGCTTAGTTGATGAATCATGTAGGTATTCAACTTTGAATAGAAAATATTGTCCTGCAATGTTACCAACTGCCAATTGATGGAAATGATTTTACTCAGTCAGCTTGACAGTTTTCAGAACCTGCAAAGATTTTCATTACTTCTGCCACGGGAGTTTATGTTTTCTATTCTGTTTGTTTTGGTTGTTACTTTGATAAATTATTACATTTTGGAGATTTTCTAAAGGAGACATGTAGATTGAAGTTACAAGTAAACTGAATGATGTCGCAGTAATTCAGGCAAAGAGTTGTTTAACATTGCCAATGCCAAACCAGACGAACTAGAGGTATTCTGTATTCCAATCACAAATGGTTTAATCACAGCATTTGTTTTGAAAACGTGTTCAAAGATCCAGTCAGCAACCTATTATGTAGTAATGGTGGGAAGAGGGCTATGTGTTAATATGTTGGATTTTTCTTTATGCAATTTAAATGCACACATTTCTATAATGCACATTGGCTTAAATAACTATCACTTATCAGCTATCAGCCTTCAAAACCTGTATTGTTTGAAGCTTGCTACACACACTCACACACGCATGCACGCACGCACGCACACACACACACACACACACACACACACACACACACACACACACACACCATCTTAAAGCTGCTAGGTTCAGATTTTGAAAATGTTTGACTTTGGCGTGACAACTTTGTTGCTGCTTACCTTTCTTTATTTGACCCTGGTTCACTGAGATGAAAGGGTTGAGAGCAGCACATAGACTGCTCCAAGTTCTACCTCAATTGTTCCATTATTTTACAAACAAAAACTTTTGCTGTCAGAATAATATGAGTGATGCTAGAATCACATACAAATCGTCATAACAAACACTAATTTGCAGTCTTGCCAAGAGTTAGATGAGAAGATTGATTCGTCTCTCATGTCTAGAGGGTGAATATGAAAACAAAATGTAAAAGTGTCAGTTTGCTGTTTTATGGGGAGACTGTGCCAGACTATTTCTTGGCTCAGAGCAGTTGCCAGGCAACCCGCGGAGACTCCAGGAACTTACTGGTCCCAGCCAGTATTTAACAGATAGATACGAGTGTGGGGTCAATCTAGTCATCTAACTCTCCACAAGAAAGCCAATGTCAAGCTATTCCTTTAATGTCCCTTCACAATGGCTAACAATTCCCTTTGCCTATGGACAACTAAACAAACAAACTATTATTTGTTTAGCAATTATGTTACCTGTGGTTCATTACTACAGGTAACATAATTGTTTAAACAGCATCCTATACTCCTCTTAAAATCATCTGTTGCATACAAAGCGTAGGAATAAAAACACCCTCCAAACATAACACAAAGCCTGTTGTTCATACTTGTTGCATGCATGTTACTTATGAACATGCTGATACGTTGTTCCCTGATGTGTTACTGTATGGGACAAAGGCATTATAGCTCTCTTCACGACAACACAGACACAGGTTGGTTCTTTGAAACGGGCGTTTATTGCTTTGCTCTTCTATCCTTAATGCATCCATGTCACGCCATGAGAACTCGTTGGCTGCTTGTCCTGAAAAGAGGTTCTTAAATCCTTTGAAAATCCTTTACAGTTCGCTTTGGCCTCCAACAACAGTGAAACTCCAACTTAATTAGCAGAGTGCCGTAACATGTGCTCAAGTTGGATTTCCCTTGGTCCATTAACAAATTTCGCAGCAGTGGAAACGACAAGAGAGAACTTTAGTTCCGAGAGAAACGAAAAACACAATGGACTAAAATCTTTAACTATTACATTACATTAATTTTAACCTTTACATTAAACACATTTCCTATTTATTTACTGTATACAAATGTTGCATTAATTATGCATCATAAACAGCACATATTTAACAGCACTTACAGGCATTAAACTTGTAATATGGTGTTGTTGGCACGACAAGGTGATGAGCATCTCCTTTACAAAAGCCGTGGTCATTGCTTTTGAGAATTAGCATTTGCTGAGGTGTCTGATGGTGTTACATATTTGCAGGGCAGACAGGCAGATAGAGGCGGAGCACCGCAATTGGATGTCGCGGGAGAGATGTCCCTGTCTTATTTATTGGGCAGGGCTGCCATGCCGGCTTTGTGAGATGAGGGGACGAAGAGAGACAGATGACGGGAGGGGAAGGAGATGAAGCCAGGCAGAGCGAAAAGGAGGGAGGCGGTACAGTCAGGAACGATAAAGAGCAAAAGGTGTTGTTGTTGGAGAGAAATTCGGGAGGAAGGGATGAAACTAAAAGAAAGGAAGAAAAGGTTGAGGAGAGAAGGGTCTGAAAATAAGCAAAGTGATAAAGAGGGAAAAGGAAGAAGAGGGAAACGGAGATGAAGAGATGAAAGGAGAGGCTGAAAGAGCAAGCCAGGCTATTAGAGAGAGTGGCAGAAAGAGAGAGAGGGAAAGGATGGGAGACAAATAGGATTTAAGATAAATGAGGTCGGACAGAGAGAAGGAGAAAAAGAGTGCAAGGCAGTGGATATCTGGAAGAGAAAGAGGAAGCAATCTGACAGAACGGAAAGCCAGATAACGAGAAAACAGGAAGAGAGATGAGATAGTAGAGGATTTAAAGGCTTAAGACTGCCGTTATTCTATTTCTCTCATTTTCAACAAATCTTATGAAAAGACCAAACCAACAACGCCTTAGCATGTCACTTAGAATGTCGCTGTGATTCAAGATTCAGTTTTATTACAACTTGGGTTTCATTTTTGTAGTTTTTGGTGTTATTCCTGCAGGTGCAAATGAGTTAATCTCTGAGATCTGGCAACATAGCTAAAAACTTATGTGGCAAGAAACACAAGTACTGAGACAATCATACAGGTTGTAAACAAACTCGAACATGAAGGCGAACGGTAAAATCATTACCCAAAGTGTCCGCTATAAACATCCATCACAGTTTAGACACTAACTTTCTGGTTCAACTTTGACTTTTTCTGCTGTAATTGTGCACACACTTTTCCTGTGCAATGAGGGTTTATTAACAACATTACGGGTGCACTCACTAGCAGTTTTACCTTTTCAATAAAGTAATTAATCTGGTTAAACTGTAGGCTTGCTCATGTTTCTCTCCCTAGTTAATTTCTCCATGTTAACTCGGTGAGAACATTTCTATCAAAACAGTCTATATCTACGATGTTCCACTTCCGGGATTGTTCAGGTGTCGCCAGAAAATCCGCCGGATGTCCCTCTTTTTCGGCCAGATGTCCGTTACCTTCTGCTTTCTTTGTGTTGGCATTCTAAACTCTGGTGGATTCATGAAGACTATGGTTAACTGCTCCTCAGAGGCTCCTTCCCAAGGCTATTTTGCAGAGGCGCTGTCATTGTGTCCGGCGCATAGCGCCGCCCAAGACAATTGTGATTGGTTTAAAGAAATGCCAGTAAACCAGAGCACGTTTTTCTCCCATCTCAGAATGCTGTGTGGACTAGCAAGACCCTCCTCCACAGCGCTGCGGAGGAAGGTCTGGCTATGCGAGAAACATAGAAACAATGGTCAAAACTAAGAGAACAAGACCTTGGTTGTAATAAAAAAATATCTTCCTTTAAAGCGTAACTCTCGCCAAAATGCAACCTAGGGTCTTTTTGTGAATGTACCCGAGTCAAACTTTCGTTTAAAAGCATAATTAGGACGGAATTGCCACTTTTAAGATTTAGCGTATTTTCGTGTTTCGGTCAAATGGCCTTTTGAATGGGAGTGCTAGGGGCACTTTTATGCTAGCCTCAAAATAGCTATTTTTAAAACACTAAGAAGGCTCGACACAACATGAAACTTTGCTCCAAGTATCACCAGGGGCTCTACACCTTAACGAAAGCATTGACAACATTGTTTGTGTACACAGAGTTTACTAAAAAGAAAGGTTTTGAACAACTCACTCAGGTCTTGTTGTTTCCTGCCGCTACCACCTCGGCAGTCAAAACGAGTCGATATCCGAATGCGAATGAATGGACTCCATATGAGGCTCATTTTTCAACTACGAGGTCAATATTGTTTTACAATGACGACAAAACAAGAAATAATCCGTGCATTTATAATGGAACTAAGTTTTAGGAGCTTTCCATCTTTACTCTCCTCCCTGTTATGTTGCATTCGGAAATCGATTGTTTTTGACTGATAAAATGGCTGTGGCCAGAAACAACAAGAGCTACAGTGAGTTGTTCAAATCTTTCTTTTTAGTAAACTCTGGGTACACAAACAATGTTCGTTAAGGTGTAGAGCCCCTGGTGATACTTGGAGCAAAGTTTAATGTTGTGTCGAGCCTTCTTAGTGTTTTAAAAATAGCTATTTTGAGGCTAGCATAAAAGTGCCCCTAACACTCCCATTCAAAAGGCCATTTGACCGAAAAACGAAAATACGCTAAATCTTAAAAGTGGCGATTCCGTCCTAAATATGCTTTGAAACGAAAGTTTGACTCGGGTACATTCACAAAAAGACCCTAGGTTGCATTTTGGCGAGAGTTACGCTTTAAAGGACATTTTGTGTGCTGGTGAGAACTTTCGGCAGCAGGACGGTGTACAGTATGTTAGTATGGCTCAAAATAAGATATAGTACCACCGTTAGTTGTACTTAAGTAACATGTCAGGCATTCATCTGTTTTAATAGGTTTTGGAAAACAATGGAGGTGTATGGCTCAAAGGAATAAGCACACAGGCAATACTTGTAGGATCAATTCATTATTGGTTTTGGTCTTTTCATGGGATTTGTCAGCAATAACAAAAATATGGAATATTATTTTCTTTTTTGAGGAACATATTGAACCCCACCACCACCACTCCACTCCTCTCTCACTTGAAATTGCTGGTTGGCTGAGAGCGAGCTATCCATCACAGAGAGGAAGAGATTGCAGCGGCGCAGAGGGCGAGGCATGCAAACAAATAACACTCACCACTCTCAATGCATGCACGGGCCACCTGGCTCTGTGGCCTCGCGTTGTACACACCCGAGTGTGTATGAATGATGTGTGTGTGAGAGAGAGAGAGAGAGAGAAAGAGAGAGAGAGAGAGAGAGAGAGAGAGAGAAGACACAAGACACAGCATGGGAAATGAGATTGTGATCAAGAGTGTTTGTGAGTGAGAAAGAAATGAAAAGAGGCAGAGAGAAAGAGATGGCAAGACATGAGAGACAAATCAATCTTCTCATCTAACGCTTGGCAAGACTGCAAATTAGTGTTTATTATGACAATTTGTATGTGATTCTAGCATCACTCATATTATTCTGACAGCAAAAGTTTTTGTTTGTAAAATAATGGAACAATTGAGGTAGAACTTGGAGCAGTCTATGTGCTGCTCTCAACCCTTTCATCTCAGTGAACCAGGGTCAGATTAGAAAGGTAAGCAGCAACAAAGTTGTCACGCCAAAGTCAAACATTTTCAAATTCTTGCAGCTTTAAGATTGTGTGTTTGTGTGTGTGTGTGTGTGTGTGTGTGTGTGTGTGTGTGTGTGTGTGTGTGTGTGTGTGTGTGTGTGTGTAGAGGAAGAAGCCTAGCGAGTGTTTGGGTCTGGAGGTCTGGAGGGAAAAGGCTGATGAGTTGATTGGGAGATCAAAGGTGGAGCAATCTTTGTTGCTCAGGAAGCAGAACCTGTTTTGTTGTTTGGAGTCTGTTGGAGCTCAGAACCGCACAGGGAACAGAAGAGCAGATTTATGTCATCTTTCTCTTTGTGTGTATGTCATATGTAGCTTTCTTTCTATAAAAACTGATCATTGTGTACTTGTGGTGGAGCTTTTGGTTTGGTTGTTTATGTCTGTCGGTCCTCAGTGGTGTGGCTGTGTTATCAAACCCAACACTAAACCCACACTAGATTGGTTGAGAGTAAAATAGAGCCAAAGGGCAGATTTCAAACCATGTGAATGTTTTTTATTTTATTTTGTAATGGCAACTATGGCTATTCCTAGTCTCTAGTCTGTAGAAAGTGGACAGAGAGAAACATAAAATGTGACACTTTACTGAGAGAGATGATCTATTCTTTTACAATCTTTATTTAAGCGGTCAAAGGTGAGCTACTGTACTGTGCTGCAAAACTGGAATTGCAGGACTTTAATAAGTTCCTCATGGACACATCAATAAGATGGATGATGCTCTGATCTCAGATTTAAGGACAGTCTCTCTAACCATCACCTGTTGTTTTGTTCTGTGCATAATCTTCGTTTTTACGGACTGCAGAGCAGCTGAAAGGACCACTGGAAGAGTACGTGAACAAACGCTACCCCGGCCTGGTGAAGATTGTCAGGAACCAGAAGAGAGAGGGACTGATCCGAGCCAGGATTGAGGGCTGGAAGGTGGCCACCGCCGAGGTGACGGGATTTTTTGACGCCCATGTGGAGTTCACCCCATCCTGGTGAGTTAGTCTGGCATTTTAGGATCCCCTTCTCCCTTTTCAGGTAGAATGAACTTAGCTTGTCCACATTTATGTATATTGGAACACAGTATACAAAACCAAATAGTGTACGACCCATTGAATAACAAATCATGATAACAGCAATAGCAATAATACACTTTTTTAGCACTTATAAAAGAAAGTCGCAAAGTGCTTTACAGAAGCATTAAAGGAGATGACAAAGGATAGCAGAAACAGCAGAAACCGAAGACACAAAAAGCAATTTCACACCTGAGAAGTTTTAAGATAAGGAGAGAAGGAGAAGGGTAGAGCCTGTAGAATCATGTTTAAACAGGTACCACAGGACATAAAGCTCATCAAATAACAAACAAAACATAGAACAAGCATTAAAATAGGACATTGCGCAGAAGCCTGTTCATAAAAGTTCATTTCAAAGATGAAACTGATTTGGCCCAGATGTAAACATTTGACTGCTTTCAACATTTTTGCCACATCCCGCTGACATCTTTTTGTAGGTCTCCTACTCATTTTCCAGCTCACAGTGTATTTTAGAGTATGTACACAACCCAGTTCGCTCAGCATAAATAGACAAATGCCCTCCAGAGCTGCACTCAGCTGAATCAAATAGAATTAGTAATAAAGTTGTTACAACTTGAGGGATTGTATAACTGACTGAAGTGGGTGAGAGAGTGGAGATCTGAAGAGAAGCTCTGTGCCACCTGTCTTTAACTTTGTGTCTGTAAAGTGTGTATGTGTTTACACTCTTTTCAGGGCCGAGCCGGTTCTGGCCAGAATAAAAGAGGATCACAAGAGGATTATTCTGCCTTCCATCGATAACATCAAGCATGACACGTTCGAGGTGGAGCGCTACGAGAACTCAGGCCATGGCTACAACTGGGAGCTGTGGTGCATGTACATCAACCCGCCCAAACAGTGGTGGGATGAGGGGGACATATCTGCTCCCATCAGGCAGGCCAACTTCATTTATATAAACATACACTTGGAAGACACATAAACAAGAACAGAATGCAACAATGGACATAGCGTATACATTAGTTTGCTAAAAAGGACAGATGAGGATCTCACATTTCCATGGATGCAGATTCATGTCTGCATTTGCATATAATAACACACATGCTTCTCTTTATCAGTTCTTTACCATTTTCATAAAAAAAAACAGTAATGTTTAAAATAACATTGTTTTACGCCATTTGTGTGTCCTCATATTATTGAAAGTTCATCCTCTTGGGATGAGTGAGGAAGAAAATTAGGGGAAAACCAGACTCCTACAAAGTAAAAAAAATAAAAACTCTTAAAGTACAGGGTGTTTGTGCTGTAAATGGGATTTTTATATACTGATTTTCACCGGGATATTTGTGTTAAATGTTAATTTCCTTTCAATTTTTGAAATCACCCCACCCCAAAAAACTGATAAATAAACCAATTTGTTTAAATAGAAAATGAAATTACATCACGTTTACACATGCACAAGAATGTGCTAATTCACTTATTGAACATCTGCATGCACACTGTACACAACTCGTACAGGTGTAAAGGTTCATATTGTTATGTTTTCCTTCGCAGGACTCCCGCCATGATTGGCTGCTCCTTCGTGGCCAACCGTGACTACTTTGGCGAGCTCGGCCTGCTCGACTCAGGCATGGACGTCTATGGAGGGGAGAACATTGAATTGGGCATCAGGGTTTGTGTGTCACCCAGTTTTTGTTCCTGCTCCATCTTTACCCCTATAGGTTCAAGTGGAGCAGTGGCCACCGTAGCGTGGCACCGCTGATAAATGAGACCCCATTAAGAGTCCTGGAGGACCAGTCCTATGTGCGCAGCTCACAGAGCAATGGAGACAAATAGGTCACATCAAGCGGGAAGGTTGGGGACTTTGTTGCTGTAAATTTAGAGTGATTGGAGAGTCTGCCGTTGTTTTGCAGGTTTTTGTTGTTTGTTTTTGCTAAAAGGCAAAGGAAAGAATATCAAACTTTTTTCCCCACAAATTTCTCTATCGATTTATGACAAGTAGTGTTTTCAAAAATAATTCTACCTATGGATTAGTGAAGTGTAAGCCATTCAACCTGATTTATTCAATCATTTGATATTAACATTAAATCAAATTACTCTGTAATATGAAAGAGGTCACTTGTAGTGCCCCAATCATAAAGTGAATACCCAGCACTGCACATTTTAGCCTCTTTTGGTTTTATGGACAAGGTGACTGTGTGGTTCAGTCCCACCACTTATCAACTACCATAGGCAGGTATTTCCAGCAAAAAGCTCTGATAAATCCACTGTATGCTACATGCCATACATCAAACGGCAGACAGACAGAAGTTAGCAACTAGCAGGGTGAAGAGAGTCAAACATCTAGAGATACATATTTTTCTCAGGAGTTGGTGGGGACCAAACCAGAGCTAAAAGGAGACTAAACACTGGACTTGGACACTGGAAAAATTAATCAAAACATTTAATGTTGCTCCATGTATGCTGTTAGCCCTGACCAACCTTACAAGGTGGGGGATATTGTGGTGGTTGTGTATCTGTCAGCTTGTTATGATATTGTCTGCCCTCTTGTGGCCAAACAAATAGTATTACTAGCTTCACTTTCCCTGTTCTTTAACATTATGTACCTGTAGGTGTGGCTATGCGGAGGCAGTATGGAGGTGCTGCCATGTTCCAGGGTGGCTCACATTGCACGGATGAAGAAACCCTACCATAGTAACATAGCTTTCCACACACGACGTAACGCTCTACGCGTGGCTGAGGTCTGGATGGATGAGTACAAGTCCAACGTTTATCTGGCCTGGAACATCCCTGTGGAGGTGAGAGAGTGCTCCTGCAGAGAGGATGTTGCTAATCCTGTTTTAATAAGTAGACTTTACCATGGTGGCTGGTCATGCTAACTACTGTGCTCTGCTACTGTTTATTGCACATAAACTACTGGTGCTGTTGAAGGAAATATGAAGAGCAACCCTTACTGCGGGGCAGATAATTCTTTACATCAGCTGTTTTGAATAAGAAATGTACAAACCTTTATAAGCTGGGAGTTAGGTGAATCATTATCGTGCAAGTAATCAGTAGAAAAAAAGCAAAATGTACATTAGTGTTTAAAAGTTAAATTATTATTGCAGCTTTTCATGTAGAAAAAATGCCTCTGTATAGCAAAATCTTTCCATAATGACTCCTTGTGCTCTTGCAGAACCACGGTATTGATTACGGTGACATCTCTCAGAGGGTTGCACTGAGGAAGAGTCTGCAGTGTAAGAGCTTTGAGTGGTACCTCGACAATGTTTACCCAGAGATGAGGAGGTATAACAACACGCTGTTCTACGGCGAGGTGAGTCAGCAGTCAAACAGACATGAAGGAGATAGAGATTGGAAAGAGAAGCTTGTACATCTAAGGTTTGGTGCATTTGCACAAATGGATGGAAGCACTAAAAACAGATGAGTGAGGAATAAGTGAGACAAAAAAATCCTGAGGGGTTTATAAAAAATATATATACAGTATGTCAATTCCAAACAAAAAGACAGCTAGAAGGCACTTAGAGATCATATCCCTACACACTGTCTGAGCTGTGTTATTGTAAAACATTATAAAATGTTAAGAAATGTTTATTTTGCATTTGGATCTTTATCTTTTTTAGATCTTCAAAGATTAATAGATTCCTTGTCAACTATTACATTAATCGCCAACTATTTCTATAACCAATAGTTGGTTTAAGTCATTTTTTTATGCATAGAAAAAAAGGTAAAACATATTTGACTCCAGCTTCTTAAATGTGAATATTTTCTAGTTTCTTCCCTCCTCTATAACAGTAAACTGAATATTTTTGAGTTGTGGACAAAACAAGACATCTGAGGATGTCATCTTGGTCTTTGGAAAACACTGATCAACATTTTCCACGGTTTTCTGACATTTTATATTGCAAACAACTAATCGATTAAACGAGAATAAACATAATCGTTAGTTGCAGCCCTAATCTTTTTATCTTGCACATAGTGATTCATAATGCTGACTGGCTGACGGCAGCCATGATTTTTTTGAGAATACCTAAGTACTGTTTGGAAAAAACTTGTGCCAAGCAAAATTGAGTGTGATTTTCAAAGACGCTTTTATGATTTCAGATTCGTAACTCTAAAGCGAGCCACCTGTGTATGGATCAGGGTATGAAGGAGAACCACACGGCCACCCTGCACCCCTGCCATGGCTGGGGTCCTCAGGTACAACATGGACACCAGACGCTCAACCAAATGGCCACAGAGTGCATCTCTCACCACTATCTTTGCTTCTCTCTTGAGAACCCACACAGCTCATTAGTGTATTTCACCAGTGACATGATTTACAGCTGTGTTTCTTACACAGGCTCAGCTGAAATCCTCTTAGGAGAGAGTTCTGCTGTCAGGATAAAAATGTTTCTGTGTTGCACTTTATGTGCTGAAGCACTGAGTCAGCCAGTGTCAGTTCCTCAGCCCTTCAGCCTGCGCGCAGGCCATCTCTTTTTAGCTCGCAGTGGTAAACAGGTGCTTTCTAGAGTGCAGGTCTTAGTAGAGTAGAGCTAAACTTCAAATCTGTTAGTGAGTGCAGCACATTATCAGCCTTTCCACAAAAGACGAGCTTAAGTTGCATTTCTAAGTTATCCATCGGACAAAACCACAAGTGGTCCCAAATTTGGGTATGTGGTGGGTAACTTAACAGTATACACATGTTCCATGTTTGTGATCCCCCTCAGACCGTTGTATGAGTGCTGTCTCTGTGTTTTCCCTCAGTTAGGACGTTACAGCAAAGAGGGTCAGCTATTCCTGGGCCCTCTGGGCAGCACCGGGGAGGACACTCGCTGTGTGGTGGACGATCAGATCAGCACCTTTCCTCAGCTCCTCAACTGTGACAAGATTACCAACGTTAAGCAAAAGACATGGCATTTCTCTCAGGTGAGAAGTAGAAAGAAAACCATTTTCCTCAGTGAAATAATGTATTGTTTGTTCACAAGAAAAGCAGAATTTCATTGTTTTGTGAGTGCTGAATGATGTAAACCTGATGTGAACATTAGAGCCAAGCACAGAGATGTAATTGATGGGATGAAATAACATTCAATCTTTACTTAGTGGTCAAGGTGAAGTTCTTTAATGTCACAAATGTCACAAAAATTACAGTGAAGCAGTCAATGGTAATGATATTCGTTCAAAAGTTGGACTCACCTTTTCTTCTTTCTTCAATAATGACTATTTTAAAAGATCATAAAACAGTCATAGTTTAGTATGTCATAAAAATATAAAAAGTCATAGTATACTGTAGTATGTCATAAAAAGTCATAGTATGGTATGTCATAAAAAGTATGATAAAAGGTCATAGTATAGTATGTCATAAAAAGTCATAGTATGGTATGTCATAAAAATATGATAAAAGGTCATAGTATAGTATGTCATTGTCATAAAAAATATGATAAAACGTCATAGTATAGTATGTCATAGTCATAAAAAAGTCATAGTATAGTATGTCATAAAAAAGTCATCGTACAGTATGTCATAAAAAAGTCTAGGATAGGATAGTATCTCATAAAGCAGTAATATAAAAAGGCATAGTATAGTATGTCATGAAAAATATATTAAAAAGTTATAGTATGGCATTAAAAAGTCGTAGTATAGTATATCATTAAAAAACTAATACAAAACATAGTATAGTATGTCATAAAAAAAGTCATACTATAGAATGTTTATAAAAAAACAAATAATTTATAAAAAGTCATAGTATAAAATGTCATAAAAAGTCATAAAAGTATAAAAATTGTGTTAATTGTTATGATGAATACATTACCTGAGAAGATTGATTGATCCACATCAGGCCTGGGTCCTGTCACATCCTGTCAGAGTTACATGTGGTACACAAACCATCTGTTAGACCATATAAAACCAGAATGCTGTCTCTCCCCCTGCCCTGCAGAATGAATCGATCATAAATAGAGCCACAGGCCGCTGCCTGGAGGTTGTGCCGGCTAACGTTTACTTCGGCCACCTGCTGGTCCTGCAGCCCTGCTCCGGGCAGAGGTGGACCATCAAGAACACCATGAAGCAGTAGTCGACTGGGACCAATCCAATGACACCAGAGGCCATTTTCAGGAGCTGTCAGGTCCCTGACGGCTGAGGGACAACTGATGAGGCAGAGGCTCCTCGTCTTCTCAAGAAAATACAGAGATGGTTTCAAAGAGATATGAGCTGTGAACATCTCAGTGATACGAGTTTTGTGAAATTTCTTTCTTTTTTTTTTTACAAAGCGGACATTCATAATGATGCAAGTTTAGCATGAGGACTGTTTCTCTCTCCATCTGAATTTGACAAACTTTCGATGTGACATTGTCATAATTCCTGTGCCACTTCTCTTCGATGTTTTTAGGTTTAAGGATGAAGATTTGATCAGCCAAAACCGTGTTCTGTCTTATGTTAGGCAAAAAATAAGGTTTCTATCTTCAACCTCAAAACATGTCTGCATTATCTCATTCTGTATCATGTCATGTCTTTCAAACTGTGTAAAAGAATAAAACACCTGGAATTAAATTTTCAGTAATATGCACTGATCAGAACTCATTGGTAGTGTGTAATAGGCTTCATTAGGGGTTTTAAGTTACCTGAAAATGAAGGAGTTCCTACTTATGACTTCTTACAGAAGCCCTGTAAATATCTATAATTTGAAGAAAAAGGCATTAACAATAAATATTACTTGATGTATCTGAGCCAATTTCTTTGGATTTATTGTAAATCATCTCAAAAATCCCATTGTCGAGGGCTACTGGGCTAAATCATGGTTTTATATGGTGTGGATGCATTTGTCTTTTTTTATTGTCATTTTGACTGAAAGCATTCAATAGTACCAAATGCAGTACATCTTGTAGCATGATTGTAAGTACTGTATGCACATGGGGACAAGGCTTACTTGAGCTGAGCCAATTTATTCTGTTACCTGCTGAGTGCCATAACTACTGCAGAAGGCCAAAACTACTAGGCTGCAGCCTGAAGCACTTTTTGGGATACAGAGATAGAGCTGCAGCCTATGAAAGCAAGATTGAATCAGGAATGGAAAAGTGCACAAGTGTATCAAATGTGGAAATGCTGGAGGCCTTTGAGGCTGGTATTATTAATGTATTGAGATGTGTATAATGTCATGTATTCAATTAATTTAATGTTATCAGTTGGATTTTTGCACCCAAGATTGTCTTCCAATAAACAACTGTTTTCTTGGTTTTTGCATGGTTACTATTTCTGTGGATAGAATTGCTGTTTTTGAATTCTTGATTGAATTGAGTACAGCATTGATTCTGTTTGGTCAAACTGAGTTTTATGCCTTTTACATTTTTAGTTGCACATCAAATTGTTTGTCTTGTGCAGAACGTTTTTATTAGATACTAACATATAACTTGACTTCCTATGCCAACAATCATATTTTAAGCTGATAAATTCACAAAAGTGAAAGTACTTTATTTCTGTTTCTCTCAGCTACCATTCTTGGCTACTTTGTTTTTAACCGCCCTATCCATTTGCATGGTTTTGGTCAATATGTTTCTCATACTGTGAGATTTGCCCTTTAAGTCACCTCCAAAAATAGACTACTTCAAAAGAGATTTAGCCCTGAGCTCCCAGCTGCATGGCATCTGGTGCAACTGTGTACACCACCACCAACTGGCTTCTGAATTTTTTTAATAAAAAAGTAGTACAGCGAAATATTACACAACATCATGTGAGGCAGCCAGGTGGCCCAACATGAAAGAGACTGTCCTATAAATGGAAAGTTATGGATTCTATTCTGTAGCAGCCGTGTGACCTGTGCAAAGTGTCCTTGAACCAGATACTACTTACTCTCGCTAAGCTGCTCTGACTGAAGCATCAGCTAACAGCTTACGATGTAAATGAAATAGGAGGAGCCTGCTGGGAGCACAAGAACCTATTCTAGCGGAGAGATGGAGAGGGTGGTGTGGCTCTGGAGGACAGAGCCTGCATGCTAACGCAACACTGAATGCTGATCAGACTCTAACGACAGGCCTGCTCATCTCCTCCTGGCATGACATAGGATTACTATATGTTGGTTTAAATCCTGCTAAATGTCAGTCAACAGTTACTGCAAATAACAGCAAGGACACATGACACATGTCACATGAACTGAGAACTGAGAACTGAGACTTATGTTACTCAGGTATCAAAAAGTGTCATAGAAAATATCATAGTATAGTATGTCATAAAAAGTCATAAAAAAATCATAAAATCCTAGTATAGTATGTCATGAAAAAGTCATACTATAGAATGTAAAAAAAAACTAATATAAAAAGTAATAGTATAGTATGTCATAAAGTCATAAAAGTATAAAAATGTATATCATGAAAATGTCCAGTTCATTTTCATGATTAATACATTACCTGAGAAGATGATTGATTGATTGAGTGATTGATTGATTCAGGTATAATTGTGAAGATTTTAACATGGAAAAAAGGATAACTTCAAAAAATAATGTACAATTCTAGTCAATTAAAATTATTGCAATATTTCTTTAACCAAAGTTTGGAGGTGAAACCTTGATTTGGTTACATTACTGTGTCATTATTTTTGAGAGAAATCGTAACTGACATAATCTGTTATAGTTCGGTAGTATAGTTGTCCATATTGACAGTATTGTCCTAACCAGCAGAGTGCTGTATGTCTCTGTGTGATCAGATAATAGAAGCTGGGTAAATCACAGAGCAAAGAATCAGTGTTATCAGAAATGATCACGTAATCAATTGTTCCATATGGCACTGTGTTTGGTTACCTGATTGCAGGTCAGTGTCCCTGCAGCAGACCTGTCACCGCTGCCTACTCTGTGCTTTTAAGTGTCTCTGAATGAAGAGTTGCTAATTCTCGGATTAAAATGGCAACATAGAGATTGTTATTATTGGACAAAAACATAATTGCAATTGAACTACAAGACATGATATCACAATATAAATGTTGAATTTGGTTTAAAAATGAGATGCCTGCCCTTTGAAAAAGGTAAATGATTGACAAACTCATTTTTTTTCAGTAGAAAATTATGTCTTTGGGTTACAAAATGAGAATAATTGTTCCTACTGGATCCTCTGTATGTGGAGGAATTGATGAATCATGTAGGTTACTGTATCAGTGTATTTGTGCCAGTGCAGCTGTCAGCTCAACCATCTCAGTACCTAATGCTACCCTCTTGTGGTTTTACTGTGGTCACAAATGGATAACATACACTCAGTGGAACTCGGTATAACAATGGCATAGTATATTATCTCATTAAAAGTGCAATAAAAAAGGCATAAAATATCATTAAAAAGTCATACTATAGTATGTCATAAAAATGTAATGAAAAGTCGTAGTATAGTATGTCATAAAAAAATCATAGTATAGTATGTCATAAAAAAGTAATTGTATAGTATGTCGTAAAAAACATTCTTATGACATACTACACTTTGACTTTTATTCCCACTTTTTTCGACAAACTATTCTGTGACTTTTTTATCACTTTTTTCGACATACTATATTACGACATTTTAATGATTTTTTTTCGACATACTATACTATGACTATTCTCGAATTTTTCGACATACTATAGTATGACTTTTTTAGACATATTATATTAAGACTTCTTTCAACATACTATACTATGACTTTTTCACCACTTTTTTCAACAGACTATACTATGACTTTTTACTACGTCACTTTTTTCCACTTACTATACTCTGACTTTTTCGACCTACTATACTTTGACTTTTTATGACTTTTTTCATACCATACTATGATTTTTTTCAAATATTTCGACATACTATACTTTGACATTTTTCAACATACTATATATGACTTTTTTGACATACTATACTATGACTTTTTTTATGACTTTTTTCCACATACTATACTCTGACTTTTTCAAAGTGCTTTTTATAAAAGAAATTCGACATACCATATCATGATTTCTTTTGAATTTTTCGATATACTATACTATGACTTTTTCAAGACTTTAAAAAAAATACTATACATTGATTTTTTAACACTTTTTTCGACATACTATACTATGACTTTTTTCAACATACTATAGCATGACTTTTTTCGACATGCTATACTATGACTTTTTTATGAATTTTTTTGACATATTATACTATGACTATTTATCGACATACTATACTATGACTTTTTTAGACATATACTATGACTTTTTTAGACATACTATGCTATGACTTTTTATGACTTTTTTCGACATACTATACTGTGACTTTTTTTATGTACTTTACCATGACTTTTTCGACATATCATACTAAGTCAAGCAAAGCTCAGTGTGTAGGGAGTTGGTTTGGGGACCAGAGGGTCACCGATTCAAGTCTACAAAGGACCAAATCATGAAGCATGGATTGGTAGCTGGAAATGACTCCTGGGGAACCGCTAATCTTACCATTAGTGTGTATAGCACACATAGGTAGGTCCTGACCATTTGTGTGTGCACTAACACAGTGAAAAATGTGAATTTTTGGCCTGACATTCTCATGACATACTATACTTTGACTTTTTTCGACATTCTATACTATGACTTTTTGCGACATCACTTTTTTCGACATTCTATACTATGACATTTTTCAACATACTATACTATGACTTTTTATGACTTTTTTTTGACATACCTATGACTTTTTTCAAAAAACTATCCTATGACTTTTTATGACTTTTTTTTACTTCTTTTGACTTTTTTTTTGGACTTTTTTCGACATACTATACAATGACTTTTTATGACTATTTTCGACATACTAAACAATTACTTTTTTATGACTTTTTTTGACATACTATACTATGACTTTTTTTGACATACTATGACTTTTTATGACTTTTCATGACTTTTTTTCAACATACCTATGACTTTTTTCGACATACTAGGACTTTTTATGACTTTTTTCGACAAACTATACTATGAGTTTTTTTCAACATACTATCCTATGACTTTTTTATGACTTTTTTCAACATGCTATACTATGACATTTTATGACTCTTTTCGACAAACTATACTATGACTCTTTTCGACATACTATTCTGTGACTTTTTTCGACATACTATACTATGACTTTTTTCGACATACTATACTGTGACTTTTTCGACATACTATACTATGACTTTTTTCTGACTTTTTTCGACATACTATACTATGACTTTTTTCGACATACTATACTGTGACTTTTTCGACATACTATACTATGACTTTTTTATGACTTTTTCCAACATACTATGCTATGACTTTTTATGACTCTTTTCGACATACTATACTGACTTTTTTCGACTTACTATACTGTGACTTTTTTCGACATACTATACTATGACTTTTTTATGACTTTTTTCGACATACTATACTGTGACTTTTTTCGACATACTATACTGTGACTTTTTTCGACATACTATACTATGACTTTTTTATGACTTTTTTCGACATACTATACTGTGACTTTTTTCGACATACTATACTGTGACTTTTTTCGACATACTATACTGTGACTTTTTTCGACATACTATACTGTGACTTTTTCGACATACTATACTATGACTTTTTTATGACTTTTTCCAACATATTATGCTATGACTTTTTATGACTCTTTTCGACATACTATACTGTGACTTTTTTCGACATACTATACTGTGACTTTTTTCAACATACTATACTATGACTTTTTTATGACTTTTTCCAACATACTATGCTATGACTTTTTATGACTCTTTTCGACATACTATACTGTGACTTTTTTCGACATACTATACTGTGACTTTTTTCGACATACTATACTATGACTTTTTTATGACTTTTTTCGACATACTATACTGTGACTTTTTTCGACATACTATACTATGACTTTTTTCGACATACTATACTATGACTTTTTTATGACTTTTTTCAACATGCTATACTATGACATTTTATGACTATTTTCGACAAACTATACTATGACTTTTTTTCGACATACTATACTATGACTTTTTTCAACATACTATACTGTGACTTTTTCGACATACTATACTATGACTTTTTTATGACTTTTTCCAACATACTATGCTATGACTTTTTATGACTCTTTTCGACATACTATACTATGACTTTTTACCACTTCTTTTCGACATACTATACGATGAATTTTTTTGACATACTATACTATGACGTTTTTCGAATTTTACGACATACCATACTATGACTTTTTATGACTTTTTCTGGCATACTATTCTATGACTTTTTTCGACATATTTTTTTAGGACATTTTTCGACATACCATACTATGACTTTTTTATCACTTTTTTCGACATACTATTCCATAACTTTTTTCGACATCACAAATAGGTGCTGAGCATGTGTGTGTGTATTCAAGGCCTGTGTGTGCAACCTATACTACACACTATACTATGACTTTTTTATGACTTTATCCGACATACTATACTATAAAATTTTTATAAATTTTATGAAATACTACTATGACTTTTTTATCTCTTTTTTTCAACATACCATACTATGAATTTTTCTCTTTTTTTTCGAGATATTATACAATTACTTTTTTATCACTTTTTTATTACTATTATTTACATACATACTATACTATGACTTTATACCAATTTTTTAACATACTATACTATGAATTTTCTGACTTTTTTCGACATACTATACAACTTTTTTCTAATTTTCATCTCATCTCACTCACCATTGTGTGTATAGCACAAGTAGGTCCTGAGCATGTGTGTGTGTATTTAAGGACTGTGTATGCAACTGTATGAACAGTGAAAAATGTGAATTTGTATGCCTTTTTCATGGCATGCTATACTATGACATTTTTATGACATAGTATACTTTGACTTTTGTCGACATACTATACAGAGTTTTTTATTACTTTTTTCGGCATACTATTCTATGACTTTTTATAACTTTTTTCAACGTACTATACCATGACTTTTTATCACTTTTTTTCGACATACTATACTATGATTTTTTTATGACTCTTTTCAACATACTATACTATGACTTTTTGTGTGACTTTTTCCAAAACACTATACTATTATATTTATATATATTATATGAGTTTTTTACAATTTTGACAACTATGCTATGACTTTTTTTTATCACTTTTTTCGACATACTATGCTATGACTATTCTCTAATTTTTCAACATGCTATTCTATGACTTTTTCTATGTCATAAAAACATTGTAGTATAGTATGTCATAAAAATTTCATTTAAGGTAATAGTATAGTATGTCATAAAAATTTAATTTAAGGTCATAGTACAGTATGTCATAAAGTCATAGTATAGTATGCCATAAAAAATTACATAAAAAGTCATAGTATAGTATTTCATAAAAAGTCATAGAATATTATGTCATAAAAAGTGTCACAAAATATTAAAGTATATTATGTCATAAAAAAGTCATAGTATAGTATGTCATTAAAATATCAAGGCACATGGTATGTCATACAAATGTCATAAAACATCATAGGTTTCTTTGTCATAAAAAAAGTTTAAAGTAATTTAAAATTTAAGGCATTATTGGCGCTAAATTATTTGATCAACTTTTAATACTTTTTAAGACCCTGTGGACACCCTGGACCTGATAATGTACTGATAACTGTCTTGATAATGAGCATAACTCCAGTGTAAAATAAAAAGCCAAGCACAATTTAAAAAACATTGTTTTATTGTATCAATGCTTAATCCTTTAACTTTTGTACAGATTTCTGTATTTACAATTTCATAATTATTATAACTTTAATAAATAGTACAACTCAAAGTCTTTAGCTAGCCTACATGTTTAAATATTGCACATGCAAAGTATGTATAGTGTGTGCTTGTCTAATACATATGCTATGTTATTAGCTATCTACAAAGTTACATAACAAAAACATGTGGGATCCAATCACCATGCTACTAAAGAGACACTGTGTGTTTCCCCTCCAAAAAAACCTCTTTAGACATGCAACCGTTCTGCAGGGGCCGGTACAGTTTGTTTACAGTAAAACTGTAACCACAGTAACTGTAACTAAAATCCCCAAAAACATACACAAATGAAAATACAATTTAAAAGAGAAAGTTCTTCTCAAAGAACAAATTAACGATAAAACACTACACGCCCCTACATGCCAACCGTGGTTAGCTGTGAATTTGGTGGGAAATGTCCACCACTACTGCAAGAAAAAAAGAAAAAAATCTTTTAATCAGTGTCACTTTTTCAGATTAAAAAGAAATCAAAACCAGTGTGACCTACAAGGTTTTTTAGACTGTCTCCAAAATGTAATATTGGTAATTTATCTGTGAATGAAACCTTCTACAAATTCAAGAGGACTTTTTTCTGCCATAGGCAACTAATCTATTCCTATAAATACACTGTGTTCAAATAAGTAATGCTCTACCCACAGTGTTGGTAGATCAAAGTCAACCTATACACACATACACACATTGTTACATACATACATACATACATAAATAAATAGAAATTGTCATATTTTAACATTTAAGATCAACAATTGCCAGACATTGTGAATATAATGCTAACAACACACACTGTAGTGGGACAACATGGACAATGTGCACTCACTTGACCTCTAGATGGCACTCTCACACAAACATACAGCGCTCCTTGTCATTTCACTAAAATGGATGACAGGTACAGTGCAAAAACAATAACAAGGACAAATAAAATCAGACATGACGGACACATGTCTGCCACAAAATGCCAGATTGATCTTGTATTTCCATGTAGGAACAGAGAAAAGCATCTATATTGTGTTGTCTGGTCCACCTCTGCGGAGTTCTATGGCTTTGGCAAGAGTGTTCAGAGGGAGCAGAAAGGGCATTTGCCGCCTGCGTCTGATGTGTTTGTAATGATGCAGGTACCTCTCTATCTGCTGATCTCCCTCCCTGCACCTCTGAACCCCAGTGAGCAGAGAGCACTGACAGTCATGCACATTCAGGGATACTGTACACCTTCAACAGACACTTGAGACACTTCAGACGTGGGTTACAGTATTTACAGAACACACTGACTTGATCGCATGCACTTGATAACATGGGTGTTTGTGACCCCTGGCTGGGTTTACATGTTGAGATGAGAGTCAGTGCAGGAGTTCAGAGCCGACCTCAGCGAGAATTAACAAGTCAAGATGTGTCTTGAAATCATTCAGTGCTGTGAGAAAGCTTGCAAGGCCCCTAATTTTTTACAGAATTTGTCTTGGTTCAAAATTCTTCATCTGTGGTCTTTGCATTGTCTTCTATCACACAAATGGGAACAGTTTCATATTTTAAAAAATGAAAGAAAGTAAATAAAAAAGTATGCATGTCACGGTTTTCTTTTAGCGTAAGAAATCGTTGCAGAATTTTGGTTGAAGGATGTATTCAATTCAATTTTTTAAGATGTTACAGAAAGAGTCACACATTAATGGATTAAGAGTTGTTTTTGTATATGTTATATGTTTAATAAAAAAAACATAAGAAATGAAATGTTGATAAAAAATAGAGGACAAATCAAATGCTGCCTTAGTTTTGCACACTTTATTATTTTAATGTTATATTTGAAATTTATGAAACTGTTAAAAAATCCTACATTAAGAAAATAGTATAACTTAATATAAAGTAAACAAAACAGACAAAAGGCAAAAAGTTTAAATGATTTGATTTTAGAGTTGTTTTTGAGCGCAACAGCTTTTGTAGGAAACTAAAGGGGATTCAACTTTTCACAGCACTACGCTGTAAATCATTAACTATATTTGTTGGGATTTGAAGGAAAAAACAAAATCCACCCTGAAGCACTTCAACACTGTTAAAAGATAAATCCTGTGTTGGTGGTGATATGCCTTTGATCCCTAAGGTAATTGTTTTTATTTCCATGGACGACTGGCCACCGCAGATGATGTGGTATCACATATATTTTCAAACTAATATGAAAAATGTTTAAGTATCAGCTTAATTTCGTAATGGCATCAACACACATACAGGTCTCTCAAATCTGTCAGGGAGCCAGAATGCATCACAGCCACAAGACATGCTGAATTTAGAGTAAGGTTTTGTTGACTGGAAAACCTCTTGCTATTTTGCTCTTACGATTGTCTTTGAATGCAATAGTTTCACACTTGCTATCTGGGGGGTTGTCCAAAGTCATTTTGGGAAACATAGGAAATAACCAATTGAGGCAGAAAGAATGCTGACTGAGAGAAAGTTGAACTCAATCACCTTGCAAAATAACTCCTGGAGTGCACTGAACACCACCGAGAGATGAAATATAACAGTTTGATCATTGAAATGGTGGATTTTTTTTTCCTTTTAATAGGACACAGAAATCTTTTCTTTGCACCTTGAACAGTGTTCACCCAACAGTGGTGAGGAGAAAGAGGCAATCTAAAACCAAACTTCCAGAGCTTCTGTGTTTATTCATGAATATCAGAAGGGCAAAACACCACTTCTGGAGTTACCATTTAACATTTTGTTCACTTGACTGCTTGGTTTATGGGGCTGATGAACTGATGCCAGCACTTCAGCTCACAGACGCAGTAGTTGAAAATAGAAAGTCGGAGAGCTGGAGTATCGTAGCACCCTGGGAGCTGCAGGAGCTGTGGCCTGACGCGTTCAGATCCTTCAGCTTGAGTGGCAGCGAGGACTGCCATCATGCTTCCAGGAACTATAATAAGACGGCAATTGTTCCCTTTCTCTAATTCCCTTTCAGGGCCCAGACTGCAGCCTTGGTAGCTCATCAGACTCCTGGTGGGTGACACATCTCCAGTCACATCTGGCCTGCTTGGAAAAGCAAGCAGCTCTGATCTCCTGCACTCAATTTTTTTATTGCATCAGGGAAACAGACACAACAGAGTATTATGTGTAATGTCAGCCCTTGAATGTCCCTGACAGAGTAAAGGGGGAGGAGTCCTGCATGACTCCTCATGCTGGCTTCACAGTTTCATTGGATGTCAGGTGGTGAGACGCCACTCGTTTCAAAAAACTAAGAGTAATTTTTAAAATGGACTTTGTCGATGGTTATTTTAAGTGTTATTCCTTGTAGTTCTTTTCCTATCAACAGGGAAATGACCACACCCACTGGCATGCACATGCAGGCTGGCTTGTTCCCCCGCTCACAGTGGGTGCAGCTACTCCATGCCGTTCCTCAGCATCTGATTGGCCGCGATGAGCATGACGCTGATAATGAATGCCATGGCAAAAGCGCAGATGAGACTCTTCCTCACGCACGTCTGACGGTTCTTCTTTGAAGGGTGAACTGAAAGAGAAAAGAGGAGACAAACAAAAAAGATGATTAAACATAAATACGAAAAAGTCTCCCAAGTGTCAGATTAAGATGATAAAACTTCTGTTTCTGACATTTCTTTGAATTTTTCATTTTCTGCAGAAAGAATATAATGAAGACAAACAGAGGGGGCACTGACACCAAGTACATTTGGAGTGGTTTATTTATACTGTGTTTATTTAATGCCGACCATTCTACATTACACGCAAATTTGTATACTCGGTGATACAGCCCACCAAGCGCTAATGCTAGTAGCTAGCTATGTGTTAGCTGAACTTTACGGAGCATATCATGTGTGTGCACGAAATGTAGCCTGTTTCGTATGTCGTTTTTATATAATGTCGTTTTCATATATTTTAATTGTGTAACCAATTGAGCCACGGTGAAACGTTGTTTTGTGTATATGGTTGAAATGACAATAAAACAGACTAAAGTTGAGTTGACTGTCTCACTGTCTGTCTGTAACGGTAGGCGTGGCTTTGGGGTAGATGCTAAAGCAGCGAAGCAAGCGCATTCTGGGATTTGGTGTCTTTCATCCACATGAGCCAAAAACACATTTTCTGGTTTTTCTCGACCTAGAAGCCACCAATTTCTAAAAAAAATTCACATTTCTACTACATAAGTGACCCAATTTAAAGATATATTCATCTTTCCAACGGTGAAATATCCCTTTAAGTTCATTGGTAAACTGTTCTCCATCAGGGGAGAATAGTGCCATTCAAACTTATATAACACAACATGTGAGGTTCCTCTATCAAGACATCTGCTTTGTGGTTTGTTTGGAAAAGGAATGTAACTCATACCAAGTGCAGAAAATGACTTCAAAAGGCAAGGGTTTGGGTATTAAGAGGATTGATGTTGACCTCTAACAGTTGGAAAGCCTAGCATAATAAAAATAAACTGAGGACACACCTAAGGAAGGTCTGGACTGCAGCTCAATTTGCAGCACAATTTTGATGTATTCCTTAATATTTGTGTAAGATGTATTAATGGCAGACAAAGTATAATTAAGCAGTGAGTGAAGATTGTGTATGCTCATCACATCAAAAGTTAAGGGGCTGGAATAAGATATGAGTCGATTCCACTTCATTGCTGCCCAAATCTTTAAACCTGACAACGAGCTGCCAAACCTTAGCACAGTAAACATGTTATTTGTGTGTTCAGGTCACTTTGGCTTGGTGACTTTCTTATTACAAAAATATACTGCTACTACTATAAGGCAATTTTCCATTATGGGTAGGTGGACCAAAGGAAATAACCTTGAAGTGTGATCACACATCAGTGTTGCCGGGCAGAATTAACAGCTCTGCTCTCATCTGAATGAGCAGCGGGTAACTGGGCAGTGATCAGCAGAGAGGGACACATTGAGGTGAGCGTCACAATTCACAGGACCAGACTGTTTTTTCCAGATCATCACCGTAGAATGTCGTGAATGACCAATCAGAATTAAGTTTTCAGAAAGGCCATGTAATAAGAAATAAATAACACATAATGGACAGCTAACTTAGATCTTGTAATCTGTTAGATTGAAAAGAAACACAACATACGTATATCAATGATGTTAGACCAAATATTAGTGTCATTGTGTGAAAAAGGGTGGTGAAGCAGTGAGGACCTTTATGCTCAAGCAAAATCCACCTTAAGACTATCAATTGTCTGTCTCCCCAGTACCATGTTTATGGACGAAATATATGGGAGTGCAAGTAAATGCACCAAGTTGAACTGAAGGACACTATATAGAAATCCAACAGCAGTAACTCAGCAGCTCTTCCTCCCTGCAGCGGATTGTCAGACTGAGAGTTGTTGAAATGATTTTACCGGGCCGCCGTAATTAGGGGAGCTGGGCCAATGACCCACAGCCACATGGCTCACACTTTCACTTGTTCTATTTTTAACTTTGAATTCAAGAAGCACTGAAGTCATCAAAAATGCCTCTTAAATGCTGTTCCAAATAAAATGCAATGTGAAAAGTAGGACAAAAATTACTACATCTTTCTTGGCTCATTCGTTGCCATTAGTTGGCAATCTCCAGTTTAAAAAATACTATTCCAGACTCTCACATCATATTAAACATGAGGTGACATGATTTTTAGCCAAATGGATTATCTAAGAATGTGATTTTGGCCAATAAGCAAGGTTATGTAACTCAAAACTAGATGATGCTCTTATCTTGGTTGGAGTTTGTACACAAGTCATAGTGGACAATATGTTTATTTTTAACCTGAATTTAACCAGGGTGGTTTTGCTAAGAACAAAAATGTCTTTCAGGCTCACACTCACATACAGTTGCTCACATTCACACAGTGAAGCCGTCTAGTACAACCACAGTCTCATCTATTGGCACCATAGTTTGTGTAATGAGGTAGGTAGTTCTGTCTGTGTGTCTGTCGGTCTTCCTTTCTTTTTCCAGCCACTTTTCTAATTTTGAGGCCACCGCTGCTGTGACACAACACAAACATCTACCCATTTACAGAGCCATTGGATCTGTTATTGAGTCCTAAAAATTATATATTTTTTACAAGCCTAACCATCTGGGATGAGATTATGTAACTGATTTATAATTCAAACCGTTTCAATAATGTACTAGAATTTGGTGTAATTTCCTTGACATGAGTGCAGCTAATTTTAATTTCAAGTATCTATCTGTAGTTGTATTTGTCAGGGTGAGCTGAACAGGGTGTCAATGGAAAGAGCATGTGTTCAGCTCCCAGCTGGACTGTGAAGATGGGAGGAGAGTTGTGGTCTAGACATTAGTTCTCGGTCCAGTCGCCTGAACCTGCTGTCAGCCTCATAAAACACCTCCTCAGCCTCCCAAAGTAACTACACTGCTGCCAAATATCCACAAAGGATTTTCCTCAGATGACCACTGTGGTCAGGTGTACGCTGGTTTCCAGGCAGAGACTTATGGCTGTCTACATTTACTTGTGCTTCAAAATTAGTTGACCTATAGGTGAAATAATGATAGTAATGATTAGTAAACAGTGTAAAAAGTGCACAGGTTACAGTATTGCTATGTTGTAAAAGGATATTTAGTTTATTTTTTTAAGTCAAAAACAGGGAATCTTGAATTTTTATCCATCCAGCGCAGGGTAATTTAGTTCTTCAGTTGGAAATGTTAAATACATGACCTCTTGTGCTCTAGATAGAAGATTAGAACATTCTTTTGTACATGGAAAAAGTCAACAATTACTCAAATGATGAATATTGCTAAGATGAGGGTCCTTAAATCTGTATGGCTGTGATCAAAGTTGATTTCCAGGATTGCGTCTGGCTGCCAGGCACTCCCTGGACAGCTGCTTCTTCTGCATGTTTCTTTGCAATTTATGCTATTGGTGCAATTTGTTCAGCAGTGGTTTCTGAGCCTGGTTTACTTCTATGGATCGGGGGTTGCATTCTTTCTTCTATTGTTTTTCTGCTCCCCGCCACATTGATTTTAGAGCAAGGTGAAGCCAGAGGGAAATCAAGTGCCTCTATGCTACTTCATACCAGTAAGCTGAAGCAATAAGCACCAGAGTATGATGAATTGTGCTCAGTATAAATCACACTGTGACACAATGTATTGATTTCTCCATGACTAAGAACATTTTGGTGTCCCTGTGTGGCAGGTGGTACTCATGGACCTTGAGGTTAAAAGATGTGATTGCTCTCTATGATCCTGCAGTGGTCAGTCTTCATCATAAACCCAATAGGAACATCATGTTGTCATCACTCCACACCAGTTTAAAGACCCTGATAAAGTGCTCATTGACATCAGTATCGGCCAAGTAAATCCCCTCAAGGACAGGCCAGAATCACAGGCAGGTGGTGTTTGGTAAAGAGGGACATTAAGGGCTGTTTGGCCTCTGAGCATCATTTTAGCCAACAGAAAGAAATATACACAACCTTGACTAGAAAGAAAAAATCTCAGTGCAATACAGTTCACACATACAGTATTATTAATCTTGAAAACACTTCTGACCAGTCACACTGCATAACAAAGTAAGTTGGATATGTGGGAACTGGGATTGTTATGACTCAGCCTTTCCTACACCCCAAATTCATGTGATTAGTGTCGGGACAAAATGGACGCACATTTTTTATGGCCACTTTCAAAGCACACGTCATCAGTCAATGTAGACACGCAATCTATAATGCTGCACAGCTTAACATTGACATTTTTACTTGCACATTTGTCTGAACACAGCATTAGCCAGCTCTGAAAATGAGAAAATGAGGGCCAGAAGTAGGCCAAAGAATTAAGATTAATACTTAAAAAAATTCATTTACAATTGTGATTTCCACATTAATAAAACATGTGCCCCTCCAGTAATCTCCATAGTGATCAATCTGTTTTGACACTGAAGCTTTTCAATGGAACCCATTTTCATTCAGATATATTGAGGTCAGAGGTCAAGAGACCCCTTTCAAAATGGCAATGCCAGTTTTTTGATCGCCAAAATTTTGCTTATGTTTGGAGCATTATTTAGTCCCCTTGCAAAAAAGCTAGCAAAGCATGGACTCCTGATACCAATATACTGCTCTAGCTTTAAAACAGAACCCACAACAGCCTCTAAAAGACTGTAGAGTCGGCCAAAAAGATTCAGGGCTTTTGAGAAAATATTCGGGGCTAGAGCCCCAGAAGCCACCCTACCACTCCGCCCCTGCCTGAGAGTGAACAGCAGGATGTGCATGGACGTGTTAAAAGGGTGGCGAGAGGTAAAAAAATCAAAGCAAGAAGCATCTGCTCATCTACAGCCAAGCAGATGCTTGTTAATACGGGACTGCCTGGACTGCATACTGAACACTGTGACACTAGGCCGTCTATAAATTCAATTGCTTTTCGGTCTTGTTCTCTGATCATTTAAAAAACAAATCATTATGTCAAGACCCCAAAGCACAAAAGACTGACTCACTGAATCTGAATTCAAACCATGCAGCATGTGCAAGACAAAAATGCTTGCTCAAATGTCTTGAAATTTGTCTGAAAGAAACAATTACATTTCCCATTTTTTATAGTGAAACAGTGAAAAAAGTCCTAGAATACCCTCTGCTGCTCTGATATCCATAAATCTTGGTTGGCTAGTTTTGCAGAGCCAGGTCATGCATATTTCATTCGCAACTGGTGACCAGCTGACACCGGTCCCCACCAACGCCCCAAATCAATAAATCAGCAGGTGTGCTGTGACTCTGCTGGATGTAGATCTTGAGCCCAAATTCTTCCTGACAGCATGCATTACCTTCTCTCCTACAGTACTACACACACACACACACACACACACACACACACACACACACACACACACACCTAAGTTCCTGTGTGTGAAGTTAGCTCAGGGACTTTCGCTCACCTCCCTCAAACTCTGTCTGACAGTTCCCAGAGTTTTCCTTCAGGCTCTCTTCCTCGTTGATGATGATGTTTTCAATGTCCTTCATGGTGAGGTGGTCGCGGAAGGCGTAAAACAGGATGTGTTTCAGCTCCTCCAGAGTGATTCTTTGCATGTCGAACTGCAGGGGGAGGGAGATGAGAGGAGGAGATTTTAAAAAAAAAAAAAAGAAAAGAAAAAAAAGACCACTTTCCTTTCACATAAATAAACTGGGTGTACTTCTGCAGTACGCTTGGCAGGAAAACATATTAATTGAACAAGTACTAACTTATGTGTACTCATGTGACACAACTCTTCCACAATTTTAGTATGCAAGCTTCAATAACACAAATAAAAACTCACACTGTCACCCTAAGCTGTGCAGCACAAAAAACTCAAGTTTTTGCTGCCAACAACTTACAATAAATAATGTGCATTGTAAGTACAGAAGAAAGCTCAGATGTATAAATCATCATGCATGTTCTAGTAATTCTTTACCATGCATCCAGTACAGACGTCGCTCCAATACATTTACTTTAATCACAGTGGATGCGTTGATTAAATTGAATGTGCTGGGGTTATAGCCTGAAAGTGATTGATTTATTGTTCAGTTTGAGCATTTACACAATTCAATCCAAAAGAAGGTACACACACATACAAATACAAACACACTACAACTTGTAAAACGGAAGTTTGAAGGTCTTCCTGAGAGCAACTACACATTTTTCAGAAGTTCAGATAAATTTATTGCCTCTAGCCTGACATGAGGAAGACCTTGCTTGCCTTTGATCGCATCCCCTGCTTGAAAGCAGAACGTCACAGCAGTATTAAAAAAGTGATAAAACATTCTCTGTATAAGCTGCTTAAAGGCAGCAATGCAATCAAGCCAAATAGAAATAAAAGGCTTCAGTGGCAGGAAATTAGTGAATGTGATACAAACCTGACTGAGAATGAATTAAATATCACAAAGTCCAGACGCAGTTGAAAGGACTGAATTCCTCTGAATCACTCTGAAAGTTGGCATCAACATACCCTCTCACATTTACTGACTCAATAAACACAACTCTGTTTATCAGGCTATTGATAAAATGTTCTCTGCTGTACACACCAAATGACTAGTTGATTATAAACAGTCAATATTTGCCTTCCATGGTGGTTAATAGGGATACAACAGAATTAGCCAATGTATCTCTCTCTCCCTTGTTTAAAGCTGTAGGCCTGACAGAAACCTTTTTGACAGGTTTTGGTATGAGGCAAATATAAAACAAAAAGGCATCGTCAGAACTGGCATCACATAGTGGAAGATGGGGAAAGCCTCTGACTCCATCTATCCATCACCTCACTACCCTCAACAAAGCAGAAGAGTGGCTGTGAGGTAAAAACACTCTGGCATTGAACCCATTGGGTCTTTTCTGTGTTGTGCTTCCAGTCTAAAGTACCTGTTACAGTCACTGCCTTTTGCCCAGTGCATGCTGGGATGCACTCCCCCCTGTGACCCTGAACACAACAAGCTGTACAGACGATGGATGGACATGCACAACAATGACTGAGTGGGACCGGTGAAGCCTGTAAAGCTGTGCCAGGCAGAGACGTACACTGAGTTAACAACTCTAAGTGTACTGGACAGTATATCATTGCTTATTAAAAAAAATTATTATATAGGGTTTCTAATTAAGGTTCTAATCAGGTTCATATGTGTGTTTGAATTTGTATAACTTCTTAACAGTTTTAGTAGAGGTTAGTAGGGAGGAATACATACATTTTCTAAGATACAATTACAGTCAAGACAAGTTTTATTTTCCTGTTAGCTTGTATTTTTTTAGTCTAGACTGAACCACAGGAGAAAGTCTCGCTCACTCGCTTCTCTATTTATATATATCACAACATGTCGTGAAAAGACTCAGTATTCAAGTGAAGGAGTTCTGATGCTAATGAGGTGCAGCACACAGATAACAATCATCTTTGTGTCCCCAGAGCTCAACATTCACAACCATCAACATGCACACAAACTCACATATTCTGTGTGCATAATTGTCCATATCCATCTAATGTCACCCATCATGTGCAGCAGCATAAAACAGATGTTTTCTTTTTTCTTTCAGAAACAGCTGAGACGTCCCTCAGACAACAGAGCTCGGTTTATTTCTCCACTCGTCTCCCTCTGGGGAACAGAGGGAGAATGAAACGCTTACCTATCCTAAACAGACAGATCCACCTGGGTCTCACTTACTCCCCCCTGGAGTGTTTGATTGTGTTTACTAGACCTTCGCACAACCTTGCTGCTAACGACGCCACTTATTGATAGTCGAACACATCAAATTCGGGAGTATTTAAACTTGAAAACATCACAGGCTTATATATCACAACATGTCTATGGTGAAAGACTCACAGTATTCAAGTGAAGGAGTTCTGATGCTAATGAGCTGCAGCACACAGATAACAATCATCATTGTGTCCCCATAGCTCAACATTCACAACCAGCAACATGCACACAAACTCACATATTCTGTGTGTGTATAATTGTCCATATCCATCTAATGTCACCCATCATGTGTAGCAGCATAAAACAGATGTTTTCTTTTTTCTTTCAGAAACAGCTGAGATGTCCCTCAGACAAAAGAGCTCGGTTTATTTCTCCACTAGTCTATATCCACGACATTCCACTTCCGGGATTGCTCCATACAGCTAGCTAGACTATCTGTCCAATCAACTAAAACAACTTTTGAATGTACACGTTCCACCAAAACAAGTTCCTTCCGAGGCTATTTTGCAGAGGCACCGTGGCTCTGCCCGGCACTTAGCACCGCCCAAGACGATTGTGATTGGTTTAAAGAAATTCCAATGAACCAGAGCATGTTTTTCTCCCATCCCGGATTGCTGTGTGGACTAGCCAGACCCTCCTCTGCAGCACTGTGGAGGAAGGTCTAGCAAAGCGAGACTATTTCTTCACTCGTCTCCCTCTGGGGAACAGAGGAAGAATGAAATGCTAACCTATCCTAAACAGACAGATCCACCTGGATCTCACTTACTCCCCCCTGGAGTGTTTGATTGTGATTACTAGACCTTCAGACAACCTTGCTGCTAACGACGCCATCGCTGGTGGACATCAAGAGACTAACTGAGCTTCATTTGCCAGGGAAAAGAGGGACGGGCCAGAGGATAGATTCATTCACTGAGCAGCACTCCAGTGGCAGATAAGAAAAAGGCATTTTATTTTCTCTTTTCCACATCCCACCGACTTGCTCAGACTATATTCACATTCAAGCATGGAGTGACCTTTATGGGGGAACATGGTGAAAGAAAGGGGAGTAGAAAAGAACGATGCCTGTGGACCTGAAGTAACTCAGACAAAAAAACCTTCAGTAGGACACCCTGTGTTGTGTGACCTGCGGTTTTATACTGAAGCCCGTGCAAAGAGAGGAAACCTTCAGTAGTCTTCTTTGTCACACAATCTTCACAGAAGTTCAGTCTGAAGAGTAATCACATGCCTCGGGCACAGGTGCTTTTAAAGGAGAATCTGGAAAAGTTGGAAAGGTCAAGACCTGCTGTGGTTTTAGGAGACTAGTTGTGAAATGACATGGAATCCCAGACGATGTGATTTAGGTGATGGAGATTCACATGGTTACTAAAATATGTCTTCTACGAGCTGATTTACTCATAAATGTGTATAAAAAAAGAGTTTCAACAACATCAACAAGATACAGAAGACACCAACTCTAAGCTATGTCTGAGATGCCATCATTAAACTCAATGTAATAAGTTGTATATATTTTTTTAATTATCTTTGGTATTTATTCAGATTAACAGGAAAAATACTTCGTCAAAGTGAAAACAAATCTCTATAAATGGATCTGAGATACATGACACCACAGAGGTTGCATTGATATTTTTAGCCCCCATTACTTATGAGTAGGTTGTATTTTAATGGTCAGAATACCAACATTTTATATTTTACAACCACAATACCACCAGTCCAAGTTTGGTTACAGTTGACAGGAATGATGGTTGGCCCACTCCAGGCCCCAGACATTTGACTGGAATAACAAAGTGATTGTTACTGCTGGAATTTTAATGACAAAGCTGACAAATGGCCAGTTTTTGATGACTTCAAAACTTTAAAAAAAGAGATATTGCATGGCATAACTTTACACTAGACAGACAGACAGATATAGATGATAGAGTTGAGATGCCACAATGGCACTATGAATACTAGAAATGCTAATTGACAGATGGACTGTTTTTATTCTACCATCTGTATTTTATATAGTATTTTCTAGACTGTACTTTTAGACTGTATTCAGTGCTTGTGTTTTATGTCTGTCTGGAGACTGTGGGAGCATGCAATGCAAGACAAATCCCCATGAGAACAGATTATAGAAGTATTATCTTAAAAACAGGCTATCAACTTGAAAAATCTCCCCATAGGTATCAGCAACATTCAATAAAACTTTAATTACCATAAGAATAATCAAGCAAAATCTAAAGAGACACATTGAGGAAGCTTTTCTCATCCTGGCAGGAACACTGTCCTTGGATTAAACCATTAACATTTTTCGATTTTTTTTCAATCGATTGCATGCCTGTTCTTCACACTGCAAAATAGATTAGGGGTTGAAGATGAGGAAGGGGAGTCACCCTAAAGTGAAAGCTCTGTACTTCTCTAAACTCGTAAATGAGGCATGTTTAGCTCCTCACACACACACACACACACACACACACACACACACACACACACACACACACACACACACACACACACACACACACACACACACACACAGGCGGTGAGAAGGTGCCAAGAGCCAGCATCCATCCATCTGCTGAGTTCAGCCTTTTGCATTACGGCCAAATTACACAGCTACAGATAACGCACTGCACACACTGTACAATCCAAGTATATGCATTTGCTAATCTACATTTTAACACACTGGGTTGGCAAGTATTTAATTTTTAAATGGCAGACTATTAATGCATTTGAAACATACTGCAGCTGTTGTTGACTGAAGGTCAGTGGATTTGAATGCAGAATAATGTAGTTTAGCCACAGACAATCAGAGCTGCAGACCTTCAACAAGTCCCTAATACTCTCTGTGTTTAATATACCGCCTCTTCAAATCTGACACTTATTTTATTGTCAGGGTCTAAAGTTGATTTTGGAAAAATCTTATTGCACTTTAGTCTCTTATCACTGTTTCGTGAGGCATCCTGACAGTAACACATACAGATAATATAATCTGTAGATGTATTTGCTATGTGTTTGAATGGATAGAAAACAGAGTTCTGAAGTAGACGACGATTTCCTACAAGCTCGACAGCCAATGGAAACCAAGCAACAACTGTGTTAAAGCTATTATGCATAGTTTCTGTCGCCCCCATGAGAAATTCTAAGTAATGACAACAAAACTGTCGGCGCGTCCACATGATACAAGCCTTCCATGATTGCGCAATGGAGCAATCCCGGAAGTGGAACGTCAAGGATATAGACTATAGCTTGAATGTAACGGACGTTCATTAATATAAAAAAGTTACGCACTACAGCTTTAAAAACAGAAATCTTATATATTCACAAGGTAAAGAAAGGTTTGTAAATAAACACCAACCTACAAACCTACGAAGAACAAAGAGCTGGTAAGACCTCTGGAGCTGTTAGAAAAGTGTGAACCCCTGTGAGATCAGTTGGTCTTCTACACAAAAAATTAAAGTCTCAAAGACACACAGGGCTGACAAAAGAGAGATTTAGATGTGAAAAATACCTGTATATACAATGATGTCTTAAATATTGCACCACATTGTCAGAAGATGAAAATAATGTGTGGTAGGAAAAATGGTTACACTTGATATCTACATAAGAGTGACATGACACTGTCATGAACGTGTCATAAACATTATAAATAAGTCATAAACGTTTATGACATAACGCTTCTTTTAGTTAGTGTCATTTGGTTTTTGTCATGACAAGTTGTGGTTAGGGTTAGAGTTAGGGTTAGGGTTCATGTGTCATGACTGTGTCATGACAGTGTCATGTGTTTATGACAGTGTCATGTCACTCTTATGTAGATACCTTCAAGTAAAGCGTTACCGGAAAAATAAAGAAAACATTGCATCCAAGCAAGTTGATATGTCATCCAGATAAACAAAATTGCAACCTCTTGCACTCTGGGAAGTTTCAGCTGTCACTTGTAACAATTTCAACATTTCTTTTACATTTTGTGCAGACATTGCATCACCATTCAGTCAGGAGTGAGGAAAGTTCAATCAACGTATTGAATATTTGTACATGAACTGAATGGGAGGTTCTACCCATCATCACCAACAGTGAAAGTTAACAAGCTGAGATTTTGACAGCTAAGCACTAACCCCATCAGCTGCTGTATGCAAGATAAGTCGTAAAGTCATGACTCGCCATAACTTGATTCCATCTAACAATCACTGAGCTATCACTTTTCAGGACATCCCTCTTGCAAACCTTTCTACTGCTTACGGCTGGTAATATTTATTGCTGGGACATTTATTATTTACAAAGTACAGTCTCTTGCATTATTCACAGTATCTGAATCAGCTCCCATGATGACACTTCTGTCTCAAGAATATACATGTTCTCCGACTCTTACATTCTTGTCTTACCTTCTTGCTCGGTCTACATTTCCTACATTTAATGTCTGTGTATTTGTACACTGTGTATTATGTTGTCTACTGATGTGTTCCTCTTAATCTGTGACCATGTTATCAAAATGACGCTATATAGGTTGTTAATATCCATCTGCACCAATGTCACCAAAACAAATTCAGGCACATTTATCATTGTGTTCATTATTTTTTTCACCATTACTTTGTAACACCTGTATTAACCTGAATATGTATCTAACCTAGTAAGTAAAATTAACATATTAACAAGGGTGCAGCAACTGACGATTACATGACTGCACATTGTTCACTGTAAATGTGCAGTGTTATGCCTTTCAAGCCACAGGTGATGAGGCCAGACTAAGCGTAGTATATTAATCACGCACACCGCCTTTCCTTGTTAAAATTAATGCTCAACGTCTTCATCGATCGCCGCCCATCCACTACCCCCCCCCCTCCCCCCCCACTTTTCAGCACCAAGCCTTCAGGAGAAATGTATGTCTCCATTACCACTGTGTCACAGTGCCATCAAAGGGCAGAAGATTCATTGAGAAAAAAAGAAAACATAACAAGCGCCACGAGAGTCACAACGGGCGGAAAATGAATCAAGGCTAATATCTCGAACCAGTCCCCAGAGTGTTGGAAGTGACAGAAAAATTGGCCATATGACGCACTGATGAAAATGAATCTGTACTTTGATTTTTATGGACAAAAGCGTTACACATTCAGTTCCTGAGAAAAACAGCCAGACCTCTCTATCAAGGTCTTTAACGCACTGTGATCAACAAATCAGA
This sequence comes from Sander lucioperca, assembly GCF_008315115.2. Lineage (NCBI taxonomy): Eukaryota > Metazoa > Chordata > Actinopteri > Perciformes > Percidae > Sander > Sander lucioperca. The sequence continues at coordinate 33,448,482 of NC_050177.1, forward strand.
CTTATCATTCAGTGAAACACAACTACATCCTCAGTATTTTTGTAGCTTCTTCAGACAGAAGCAGACAACAGAAAACTGATAAAAGAGGGTCAGATAAAGTCTCACATCAGGTCATTAGTCTGCGAATCCTTCAGGGAGATCTATTTCAATCACAGTACAGAAGACAGTACTCTGCCTTCAAGAGGTGCACTCACGTTACATTCACTTTACTTTTCCATTTGCTGCAAGCACAATGACATAATGCCAGTTCCAGAAGCTAATCAAAAAGATAGCAGACTTAAGGGTGGCTTTACTTTGAGGTCATTTAAGGAAAGCATGAAACGAAGGGGAACTGCCTAAAGCCACCGTGCATGCTATCAATTGCCAATTACTGTTAGTATGCTTAATCAAGGAGAAATTACTCCCATTAACCCCTGGATTGGAGCAGGCTAGAGGAGCTGCCTGAGGCTCACGGCCCTCATTAGCAGGGTTCAGTGGATCTATACGCCCTGCCTCATGTAACTCATTGCTTTTACTGAAGAAGAACGAAGAATAGAGAAGGCAAGAGAGATGGTGAATAGAAGAATGAGTCGAGGCGGCAAGAGAGACACAGAGGGCTGAAGAGGTGGAGGGGAAAGTAGGAGACCAAATTAATTCTGAGCACATTTTTACTTGGAGGTTTCATCATTTGATTGCAGCTCGATCTAAACCTGAAAAGTATTCAGCGTATGCTTTAATTAAGCCCAAAAGGTAGCAGCAGCTTTAGTCAACAAGACCCAGCCTGGAAAACAAATATATGCCATATTTCTCATCTTAAAGTGGTCGAAACTTTTGTGTTTCCAATTTGACCAAAGTCTAATTAAGTCCAACCCAAGAGCACCACATCTGATTGACTCGCATAACAGGATCGAGGCATCAACCACCAGTCCCTAAATGCAAGGTTATTCACCTTTGTACTTCTATCATCTAAAACTGTCAAGACACAACACTAGAGTGAGATGAACAGGAAAGACCTTGGACTTTACTCATTTGGCCATTTTTTTCCTTTTCTTTCTAAGCAAATGCCTAAAAACAACATCCAACCTGAGACGCAGGGGAAGCAGAAAGATGCACCAACCCACCTGCTTACTTGCATATCTAAAATAAAAAAATCATCTTCACAGAGATGTCATTACGTGCTGTGTTTTAGTATGTTAAGGACTGCATCACCGAGGACTCAAAGCCTGTACTTTAAAAGCCAGGGTAAAATGGTAATTCATGCAGTGTTATGAGCTGTAGAAAAAACTCCATCTCAGAAAATGCTTACAAACTAAAACATTAATCTAAACAGGATTCAACACTGTGATTACTTAGTAGATATAAATGAAGAAGCTCCCCGCTAGAAAACCCATCATGTCAGTATAATGTGTCAGAGGCATTTGGATAGATTGACACATACATCATTAAGATTCTGGGCACTCAAGAGCACAAATTATCCTCCAGTGTGTGTGTGCGTGCAAGCATGTGTGTTTTAAGTTAAGCGAAAATGTAGTAATGTGTTGCTGACACTCCTCAGAGCTGTGACCTGCATAAGAAAGAGCTGTAATGAAGTGAATCACTGAGGTAGCCAAGCTGACTCATGTAATTAAAGCTCCATGGAACATAAGGAGGAGGGGTCGGGACAAAAATGTCACATACTTTACGCGGGGAAAAAAAAATCTTCTAAATCATACAGAAAGACTTCATAAGATACAGAGAGCAGGCAAAAGGAAGAGACAAAACAGATGAGTTTTCACTTCTCAGGAGGCCTGAGGTGTGTGCTGCTGATGCTTCTCTACGAGCAGCAGAACTTCAAACAGCATCGTCCATGTTTCCTCTGCGCTGGGAGAAAGACTGATTGGTACAGCTCAGCACTCTCATCACACACTGACTGCATTTACATTCACACTGCATTCTGGATAATAGCTCAAATGCTTAAGGTTTTAATCTGGATAAGCTTCTTACTGTGCACTGTATATATTCCGCTTCATTTGCGTCTATTTATCCACAAATACAAAGTTACTCCTGCAGTCAAAGGTGACATTCCTCCTGCAGTAACCTGTCAGTGTGCAATCAACCCTAGCATGTAACAATTTAACTTAATTTAAGAGGTGATGTGTCCGGGGAACAATGTCAGTGTGTCCAGAAGCTAGGGAATGTTATCAAATGCAATGGCATACTATATGTTAACATAAAGTAACCCACTTAAACTGCCGTATGTTATTGGTAGCTGCAGTTGTGTACAGGTCAGCCAGCTTCAGTCACTTATAAAGGCTACAACATATGTTCTGTACAGTTTATACATGTGTTTTCATTGTTAATGAAATGAGCATAAAAAGTTTAAGTTCTGATCCTAGTGCAGCAACAAACTATTACCTAAACGATATGTATAAAATAATTACATGATATTAACATACAGAGAAAGCAGCTTTCATCTTTACCTTTTAGCTTCATGACAAATCTGTTTTTGTTTTTTTCAATTAGGGTAAGCAACAACAACACCTCACTTTGTTATTGACCAGCAATCCCAAGTCTGATGCAAGGTCTGGTGTGGTTTCTGTATACGTCTACATTACATTACATGTCATTTAGCTGATGCTTTTATCCAAAGCGACTTACAATTAAGTGCTTTCAACTGTGAAGGTTCAAACTTTTTTTTTTTTTTTTTAATCCGAGGTGTAGTCGGAAGAGATGTGTTTTTAGCCTTCGGCGGAAGATGTGTAGGCTTTCGGCCATGGGTAGGAGAGCCCTTCCCTGGAAGGAAAAGGAGCTCAGTCTTGTCGAGGTTGAGTTTCAGATGGTGTGTGGACATCCAAGAAGAGATGTCAGTCAGACAGGCCGAGATACGTGCTGCTACTTGAGTTTCAGACTCAGGAAAGGAGAGAATTAGTTGGGTGTCATCTGCGTAGCTGTGATAAGAAAAGCCGTGCGACTGAATGACAGACCCGAGAGAGTTGGTGTACAGAGAGAAGAGGAGGGGACCCAGGACTGATCCCTGAGGAACCCCAGTTTTAAGTGGGCAAGGTTCTGAGCTAGATCCTCTCCAGGTTACCCGGTAGGTTCGGTCTGCCAGGTAAGATGTGAGTAATGAGAGCGCAGAGCCTGAGACACCCAGATTTCGGAGTGTCGAAATGAGGATCTGGTGGTTCACTGTGTCAAAGGCAGCAGAAAGATCCAGAAGGATGATAATGGAAGAGAGAGAGGTTGTTCTAGTGATGTGAAGCTGCTCAGTGACAGCAAGGAGGGCAGTTTCTGTTGAGTGGCCAGCCTTGAAGCCAGACTGGTGGAGATCAAGAAGGTTGTTCTGGTGGAGATAGGTAGAGAGTTGATTATAAATGGCACGCTCAAGAGTTTTAGATAGGAATGGAAGAAGGGAGACGGATGGAGGGAGGGTTGATAAAGTACATGCCGCCAGAAAAGAAGGAGAGAGTGAATGAATATTACGGCGGACAGGTATGGTGTCTCTTGAGATATGGTTGTGAGCTTGGGAGAGCGGGAGAGAGTAAGAGATGAAGAAATGGTCTGAGGTATGGAGTGGAGTAACAGTGAGGTTGGCTGTAGAGCAGTTTCTGGTGAAGATGAGATCTAAGTGGTTGCCAGCTTTGTGAGTGGGTGGTGAAGGAGAGAGTGAGAGGGCAAAAGAAGAGAGAAGGTGAGAAAAGGCAGCTGACTTCTCTGTCTGGATGTTGAAGTCGCCCAGAAGTACCAGCGGTGGGCCAGTTTCAGGGATGTTTGAAAGAAGGACATCCAGCTCCTCCAAAAACTCTCCCAGAGCACCTGGTGGGCGGTAGATAACAATGATGACTAGTTGTACCGGATGGGTTATGGTGACAGCATGAAGTTCAAAAGATTGTGGAGTGAACTGTGGCAGTGGGTAGAGAGAAAATCTCCACTTGGGGTTAATGAGTAGGCCTGTCCCCCCACCTCTACCAGTAGGTCTGGGTGTGTGGGTGAAAGAGTAGGCAGAAGAGAGAGCAGCAGGGGTGGATGTGTTGGTCGGTGTAATCCAGGTCTCAGTGAGGGCAAGGAAGTCAAGGGATTTCAGGCTGGCAAAGCCAGAGATGAACTCAGTCTTGCGAGTGGCAGACTGGCAGTTCCACAGGCCACCTGCAACAAGGTGTTGAATGTGTGTGGAACGGGTGGGATAGGTAAGAGAGGTGGGGTTGCGGAAATGTTGCGAGCTAATGCGTGGTTTGTAGTATCTCCGAGAGGAAACACGGACAGGAATGGAGAAGCAGCACATTTCCGGATGAAGACACCGAGCAGTTAAGTGAGATAAAGATAAGATAAAGATAAAGTTAAGCCCACTTAGCCTCCCACGAAGACTCCCGCGTAGACTCCTTTGTCTTTGTCCTCCGAGTCTTCGTCCGCTGAGGCTGCCGCTTCACGCAAATGCCAACATTAAATACAAGGAGGTGATTGGTGTTGGCTACAGGTGGGGAGGCCACACCCTGGCTAATCAGTCAAAAGCACCTGAGAGTCGTTAACCTCCACTCCCCAAATTCACACTTCACACTAACTAGTTTCACTTTAAGAAAATCCTCTAAATTATGCCCAACAACACAACCAATCCAGCAAAGAACACACAGCAGCAGTAGAAAGTAGAAAAGTACAAGAAGCAGCAAAAACCCAAATAAAGTCTGTACTTAACTTAATATCTAGCAGTCCAGTAGTCAGTTCCTTCAGAAATCAAATGCACTGTCTAGCCTGGACCTTTTATAAAGTCTCGCTTTGCCAGACCCTCCTCCACAGCGCTGCGGAAGAGGGTCTGGCTAGTCCACACAGCATTCCGGGATGGGAGGAAAACGTGCTCTGGTTTATTGGCATTTCTTTAAACCAATCACAATTGTCATGGGTGGTGCTAAGTGCCAGACGGAGCCATGGTGCCGCTGCAAAATAGACTCTGGAAGGAACTTGTTTTGGTGGAACGTGTACGTTCAAAAGTTGTTTTAGTCATGGAAAACAAAACTCAGATTGGACAGATAGTCTAGCTAGCTGTCTGGATTTAGCCTGCAGAGATCTGAGGAGCAGTTAACCATAGTCCTCATAAATCCACCAGAGTTTAAAATGCCAACACAAAGAAAGTGGAAGGTAACAGACATCTGGCCGAAAAGAGTGACATCCGGTGGAATTTCTGGCGGCAACAGAACAATCCCGGAAGTAGAATGTTGTGGATATAGACTACCTTGTATATGACCAAGCATTAAAATGGTGTACATAGGTGTGGTGAAAGCAGAAATTAGTCCGCTCTGTTTTTTAAAAGGGATAAACCTTTAATCCATGTATAAAGAATACTGCCTCTGCATCACAAAAAATAAAACAAAGGACTGGAACCTGCTGTCAGAAATACTTATGATGCAAATAAAACTGCAGCTGAACAAAATTTTAAAAGAAACCTATAAATGTACCTTATAAAACTAAACTGGAATTTAAGTTTTCAATCTTCTAACCTCAACACCTTGATGTAGACCAAATAGCACTGTACAACTCATTTGGATGTCATGAAAACACTGTTTTGTCTCATGGAAAGAAAGAAGATCTCAGAGAAGACTCTGGCCAGGAATCAAAATTATGCCTTTTTCTGGCATTATAGCACTGTAACGCTTCACTTTGATAACCCTCCGTAATTCACCACCCAAACTCAGAGCTGGAATCTGAGGATGAGCACATATGAGGGACGATAGTCAAAGTAGATCAGCCAGTTTGAAGGAGGGTGATTGAAGGGAAGGGAGGACGTGTGCATGTGAGTGTGTGGGTGTTGATTAACGTCTGTAATGTGCCACCTCCATTGTTATTCAAGGCCATGCCTGGCGAAAGGAATATGATTTTTCTCCCTTCTCTGCCTTCCCAGCAGGCACGTGAATGCCCTTACAGTGTGTTTATATCCTGCATGGTGGCCGTGAATCCATCAGACACCCAGCAGCTGCTGCTTTTTTTAATAAAAAATAATAAATTTAAAGTGAGAATTTCAAAAATAAATGCGCATCTTAAAGATGATGTGAATCGATATTTTCACTTTGCATCCATAATATTGGAACGTTGATCACTTAATCGATATATCGATCCAGATAAATGTTTCGTTACACCTACTGCTGACTCGGCATTTTTAACCACACCATTGTCACTTTACCGCAGACCACTTTAACTTTGTCTTTAATAGCTCTTGTATTTTTTTATTCTATTCTTATTCTGGTTGTATATACCTCTTATTTATTTATTTATTTTATTTTTACTATCCCATTTACCTGTACTTACGCCTGTCTTTGGGCTGCTGCAAAACCTGAATTTCCCCTCTGGGGAACAATAAAGGCTTATCTTCTCAACTTACAAACTTTGAATACAACATCTTGAGTAAATCTGGATTCAAAGGCCACTTTTGTTTAGAATTTTGTTTCTCTCTTCATCTTGTATAAGCTAGATAAAGGGAAATGCATAATCAAAATAGCATCCTGTACTCACTCCGAACTCGTAAAATTCGGACGCTTGGGCAGTGGCTGTCAGCGTCAGATACGACGCAAAAAGCACCCTTCAACGTGTGTATGGAACGCACCGGGCAGAGCAGCAGCTCTTCAGCGCTTTAAAATGACGTCGTATCAAGAGCAACAATGATAGCGAGTAGAATGAAAGCCCCAAAATTCCACGTAGGGAGGTTGGTTGGGGTGGTGGATGGGTCAAACACAGGACTTTCACCCCAGCGACTGGGGTTCGTGTCCCGCGTGTCACGTTTCCTGAACCCAACTGTCCTGTTCTTCTTTTCCTAAACCCAACTGTCCCGTTCAACCCAACTGTCCCGTTCTTCTTTACCTAAACCCAACTGTCCCGTTCTTCTTTTCCTAAACCCAACTGTCCCGTTCTTCTTTTCCTAAACCCAACTGTCCCGTTCTTCTTTACCTAAACCCAACTGTCCCGTTCTTCTTTTCCTACACCCAACTGTTCCGTTCTTGTCACGCGTCTCACGGAAACGTACCTTTTTTTACCCCACCCACGATCTTTTCCTAAACCTAACTGTCCCGTTCTTGTGCCGCATGCCAGTTAAACGTACGTCCAGACCCAGAGCTTCCAAAGTGACGACAATAGTCCCGACCAAGCGTGTTTAGATAAAGCGTGTTTAGATATATTATGCTAAAGGAGACTTAGCGTCAATAACAACGCCAAAGGCACCTGACCAAGCATCCGTATTTTACGCAATGGGAGTGAGAATGTGCTGAAATAGAACAGAAAATGTATTTGAAAAAACTGGAAAATTGTCTTCATCTCACAATACATACAATCATTATACAATCATCCAACATATTAGATTTAGTCAGAGGAATGCGGGCTTTCAATTATATTGCATACATTTTATCTGTACGCCCTAAAAACAGCCAAAGCACAGAGAGAATTACAGAGCCCATGACTTTTTCTCTCTTCTCTTGGCCTAACTCCAGAGGGGCCAACACAAACATTAGCTTAATCTCACCTTTCTCTAGAAAAATCATTGTGGCCCATGTATTATTCATCATAGAAGAGTTATTTCAAAGTCATCACCTATCCAAAATTGTGCCCTGGCACAAAAGACAGAAAAAAGGGAAGATTATTGGATTTCATTAAGGATGAAAGTCTACGTTTATAAAGCCTCAACGAGGAAGAGGGATAATATTCATAGAGCCATGTTCAGCTAAATGTCAGGAGCTGGGATCAAGAAGTTAATCAGAAAATCAGTCACTCAATAGATGAAAAGGATGAAAACCTGCAGTATTGGAAGACCTACTGAACTGCAGTACATTTACATTTCAAAAATGGCATCTGACTTTCTTAACAGCCTGCAATGTCTTTTCTGTTGTCATGTCAAAACTCTGTTTCCCCCACATATACACATTTCAGTATAGGTCTTGTGGTAATTTAATGACAGCTTGACAAGGATTTCAAAAAATGTCAAAACTGCCGTTCAATTAATTTAAATGCATTTGAATGATAAGGTTTTCACCTGACAGTAATGAGATGTAAACAGAATTTTACACTCCAAGCTGATTTACTCATTGTGAGCTGAGAGTAGTGAATATCTGCTCAGACTCCGGGTTCCTCACACCATCTGTGTGTACTTCTTCCTCTTGACATCTACTCTCCGAAACACACTCCAACTCTGAGAACAAACTCCAAACTCTCTGCCCCTTTTTTTCTTAATAGCTTGAAAAAAATGGTAGTATTTTTTGAGAAAGATTCACTGTTTTTTTTGCAGTAGGGATTATTTTAATTGCACTTGGTTAACACATCCAGAAACCTTGTGACACATCCTGTTAAAAAACTGCCAAGCTGGGCTCCAGTATCTTTAGCATTCAAGACAGCATAATTATTGCAGAAACTAGGCTGCATACCTAGCTCATTGCTGTACTGTGTATTCAATGAACAAAGGAACTCTGCTTTGCATTTACTTTGATTTGAAAGCGACAATAATGAACACACGTCTCTCCCACAATATCAGTAATAGAATCAGATGGCGAGTCAGTGTTCATTTTGATAGGCATGTTAGATCATGTTATAGTGTTTTACTACGTGTGTCATTTCTAAAAGCCCAGTCTATATCCTTGACGTTCCACTTCCAGGATTGCTCCGTTACCGCCGGAAAATCTGCCGGATTTCACTCATTTAGGCCGGATATCCGTTGCCTTGGGCTTCCTTTGTGTTGGCATTTTAAACTCAGGTGGATTTATAAGGACTATGGTTAACTGCTCCTCAGATCTCTGCAGGGTAAATCCAGACAGCTAGCTAGACTATCTGTCCAATCTGAGTTTTCTGTTGCACGACTAAAACTACTTTTAAATGTACACGTTCCACCAAAACAAGTTTCTTCCGAACCTATTTTGCAGCGGCACCATGGCTTTTCTACGGAGCTTAGCACCGCCCAAGACGATTGTGATTGGTTTAAAGAAATGCCAATAAACTAGAGCACGTTTTCCTCCCATCCTCGAATGCTATGTCGGGTAGCTAGACTCTCCTCCAGCGCATTTTGGAGGAGGGTGTGGCAAAGCGAGACTACTAAAAGCCTAACCAAGGACAAGGACTGCAAATTATCATACGGCTAGAAGTCCCACATACATTGCATCGGTTATACTTTAGATGTAACAATGCCTATATGTATTATCCCTGACAAATAAACTGATCAAATAAATAAATAAATCATACTTCTCTCTGAAAAATGGAAATGCAGTTATCAGTTTGCATCAAGTAAATAATGAGTAAATAAGTGAAGAGATATTATGCCTTTCTCTACTTAAAATGACCCAATCTTAATATAAAGGGACATTGTCTTTTGAGAAGCAAAACAAACCCCAAATGAACAAAAATGCAATCAAAACAATAACTTAACCTAGTAGGTTTAAGCTTTGATTGAAAGACTTATTGATCCAGCAAAAAGTCAGACATTAACAATTCAACCCTGTTGTCGCATGAGGAAATTCAGTTTCCATAAATATTCCTCCTGAGTGCTGCAATAACACATCTTATTCAGAGTGGGCGTACAGTAAGAAAGCACACAGAATGATTACAGTGCAAACTGCTCTAAAATAATCTCACTCATGCTGTTCTGTCAAAAAGGTATGCAACCCCTCAATCATTCCTCCTGGCTGTCAGTTTACCTGTGGGTAATATGATTGGTAGGCAAACTCAACAACAAACACATTAGACTTTGCTCAGTTTGCTTTGGAAAAATACGAAAATTATTAAAGGGGAAGTGCACCTATTTTACACATCAGAGTATGTTTACAGGTCTTAGGGAGTATTACTTTATATATGTAAAAAAGTTGTTGTGAAGCACTTGAAGTAACGTTGGTTGTGGCTGTTTGGGGCTAAAAACTACAAGTTCGGGGGTGTGGAGGTAGAAAGACATGAGTTTACCGGACCTCTGTGGCCCGCTCCTCATCTCTGCTTGAAACTAGCGTCTCCATCCTACATTAGCCGCTATTAGCTTAACAAAAACCTGATTCTTCAACTGAACCGTCGAGGGGCAAGATGCATTGTGGGTAATGGAGGAACTAGGTTTTGACAAGAACGAAGAATGCATGGAGCAAAAAATATAAAATCTCTGCTCCTGCTGCATCGTGAGTCTGATGATGTTATATGTAGTATAAGGAAAATATGTGATAGGCGATAACGTGGTTGAATATCACAATAACGATATTACTTGCAATAAATAAACAGTTATTACAGTGTACTCAGTTCGGCTGCTTTCAGTATTCTTCTAAAATACAAAAAAAATGCTTGTTGAATTTAAAACATACAAAAGAAAATCATTCCCAACATTCTTTTATTGAACAAATTGAACATTGAATATAAAAAGGCACCACTAAAAAAGAATGATATTAATAATATATTAAAATGCAGTTTACTGCTGATATTTGCTTTCTACTAATACAAAAAAATCTCTGATTGTCTTTCGTGATATGTTGCAGCCTTTTCGCGATATGTTTATTGCGCTAGTTGATATTGCGATGACGATTAAAAAACGATATATTGTGCAGCCCTAGTTATATGCTAAATTGGTGGAGAACTCTTTTTAAGTACATGTCTTCAAGCAGAGCAATCAGTAAGCCCACTTTGATACCAAAAATGAACATCTTAATCTGCACTGGACCAACTTTGTAATGAACACTTACACAGTAGGCAGGCAATGATAGGGATGTAAAAGTCACAGTGAAAAAGCTCACAATTATGTACAATAAATGTCTGCCAGCCCCCATCCTGTTAGTGTTGTCCATTATCTGGCTGCTAGGAACATTGGACCTCATTCACCAAATGTTCTTAAGAACAAATTTGTTCTTAAACCCCACTTGAGCAGTTTTCATGAAGATTCTGGCATTCACCAATGTTTTCTTATTTGGGATTTGGTCTTAGGTAAGAACAGAATCTACGCACACTCAAGAGCACTCAACAATTGAGAGATGACACGTTTGTGCAAAATAAGTAGTTATACCGTTTTCGTCCGGTCTAATTTAAAATGTATAATTTCTCTCCTTTATAATTTTGTAACTAATTATTTTCATTATTTTACACAGAATTAATTAATTAAATAATTGTTTGTTTTAATAAATATACACTACACCTACACTTGTGCTCATTTGTAAAGCACTTTGAATTGCCATCGTGTATGAATTGTCCTAGGCCTATATACTTCATCAGTTTTGCGCCCTTCTCCGGGTACAGCGTTCAATGCATTAGTAATTGCATTCTATGCATCGGCCTTATTTGCTGCTTTGTATCCAAGTGACGCCACTAAATATATGTCTTGTTTTTTGCTAACTTTATGCAGCAGTACCTCCACTTTAGAATTACTAAAGTTTGTCTTTCTTTTGGAGTCGAGGCCTCCACTGTCTTTACCACGTCTTTTCAACGTTTCTGTAAGTGTGCACACGGCCCTGCCATCTCATGCCCTTTTATGGGAATTAACGGGGCGTTTACCTATGCTAAATAGGAGCAACGGGAACGAGCTTTCAATTTACAAAGACATTGGGATTCATCATTCTAAGAACACACCTGGGAACAATTCTGCTGTTTAAGAACATGTCATGAATCAGACGTAGACTTTTCTTAGAGACTTTCTTAAGAACAAATTTAAGAAAAAACTTAGGAAGATATAGGTGAATGAGGCCTACTGATTTTAGTGATGCATTTACAGTATTGCTCTCTATGAGAACATTATTGTAGTTTGTGAAAATATGAGAAAAACACAAACTGAACAGCTGAGGCTGCGCCAGAGAGGCTCAGGGGGATGAGACAGGAGGGGACAGATCATATTTTTTATTTACACTATGATTGACAAAACGTCATGCATAAAAAAAACATTAATTCTGTGCTTATTATGATAAGCAGCTTATTATAAAGGTTAAGATTTCAAAGAGGGGCCACCAAAACAAAATCTTACCAAGGGAGGGAAAAAGTTTTATAAACATAAGAGAACACTTTGCAGTATGTAAAAATCAAGAAATGTGCATGACTACTGTATGTCCCTATGAGGCCCTTTATTCAAGCAAAATGTCTTGTTGCTGCATTGAATTGTGTTTGACTGAAGTTGGCATCTCTACAGTAGCTCTTCTGTGATGGATTCAGAGTATAAAATGATGGGTTTAGAAAGAAGCCCTTTGGTTCTCATGGACTAAAACCAAAACATAATCTTTGTTACAGATAGCTGTAGATATCTGAAGAAACTATTTCATCAACCCGTCCCCCTGTAGATGAAATATCTTGACATGCACTCTTATTGTCTTAGTTTTGGAAAACACTGGCACACTCCACTTCTGCATACGTTTTAAGGAATTGCACAGACAGAATGCCCTCTTACATTTTTAATTAGAACAAGCAGAGTATAGTCGTCCTCGAGGTGATGACAACCCCTTCCAACCCTCCTCCCTCGAGCACTGCATCTTCCTCATGGACATAAACTGACAACTTGAAGTTTCCAAACCACCAGTCGATAATAAAAGACACTGCTGAGAGGGTACCAACCACTCAGGTGAGACACACACACACACACACACAGACACATACACACACAGGTCTCCATAGTACAATGCACACTTGAAAGCCCATTTTTCAACTATTACACCGGTGAAAATCAGACAGTGCAGTGCTAAAAAAACTCAAACAAATCTGTGTGTACTTCCATGTGATGTCAAAGGTATAACTCCTTGTGTATCACAAACTCTGCTGATGTGATTTTAAGAATTTACAGTAAGATATAAATGTCTGGTTTATGCCATCAACAGTTTTTAATATTTCAGGATTTGTCAACATTTGATTCATGTTATATTCTTCACTGTTTCATGTTACTAGATATAACAATGATAACCCGGACTATGACGGAATATTACATGTAACCATTTATTAGCACAACAGCATGGCTAACACCAACAACGGAAGCTAAAGTTACCCACAATGTGTATCAGGTGTATCTCACTACGGATCTGATCGTAGCCCAAAATACACAACAATAAACTTTAAACTTCATGTATAATTTATGAGCATCAATTTGCATTTAAGGAGGAGAGTATGAGCTTGTATTCAAGAGATTAGGCTGACTCAGGCATAAGGATGAAGGTGGTCATGAATTATGGAGTGTATGGACTGCAAATTCTTGAAGATAAACTGGGAGACTAAAATATCCAGTTTGGGGTGAAAATGCAAGACTAACCATTTCACAGTAAACATGTGAAAGAAGCCAAACCCCATAATTGAATGAATCTGAAGCCATCTAGACATAGACTAGTCATTCCCTGTATATCTATGAAATGTTGCTAACATTTAGATCAAAAACTCTAAAAAGAGATGATGTGCCAACTGTCAGTCATCTGTAATCATCTGCTTAATAGTCCTGATACTTAAGTGATGTGATAAAACTTTACTTCTGTTGAGCTTTGATGAGCAGTGATTGCTTTCTTCATTTTACTGAATATTCACATCGATAAAATACAAGAAAATGATGCCTAACCTCAGCTTTTTGTGCCTAAACAACTTTGCCAAGCCCCATTGGACCCTGGGAGCCATTCAGCTAACGATTTAAGGACCTAAAGACTGTGCCTTTTTTTCCCCAGCCTGATCTTGTCTAACTTATCATTATCCACATTACCCAGGAACTACTCATTAACGATTCATTAAATATCACGTTGTCCCTGATTCATTGCTGATTAATTCCTCACTCGTTCCTTAGTAACTACCCACATTTTTTGTACCATGTTCATTGATGATATTCCCTACCACCCACTGATTGCATATCTTAAGACAAATTAAGAAAAATTACCATCAGCCTCTCTGGGTTCATTTAAAGTAAAAAAGAAAATGTAACTGGTGCAGGGCAGTGTTTCACATTATAGTGCAGTGCATTAAATAAGCATCCAGTATTGATTTTGGAACAATGTGTTCCAGACAACCTTCCTCAAAATGTTTTTGTTTGGACACAATCCGTGCCACACAAATGATGTTCAACTTTTAAGAAAAGCTGAAAGAATACAGGAGAGAAAACAATAATATGATGGTATTGTATTTTAGTAACTAAAAGAGAGAACATAAATATAGGCTCAAATGTTATAAACAGTGTATCTAGAATAGTCTATATTTACGACGTTGCACTCCCGGGCCGAAAATTCTGCCGGATTTCACTCTTTTCGGCCGGATGTCCATTACCTTCCGCATTCTTTGTGTTGGCTTTCTAAACTCAGGTGGATTTATGAGGACTATGGTTAACTGCTCCTCAGATCTCTGCAGGATAAATCCAGACAGCTAGCTAGACTATGTGCCAATCTGAGTTTTCTGTTGCACGACTAAAACAACTTTTGAATGTACACGTTCCACCAAAACAAGTTCCTTCCGAGCCTATTTTGCAGCGGCACCGTGGCTTTTCCTGGTGCTTAGCACTGGCCATGACAATAGTGATTGGTTTAAAGAAATGCCAATAAACCACAGCAGGTTTTTCTCCCATCCCAGAACGCTGTGTAGACTAGACAGACCCTCCTCCGCAGCGCTGTGAAGGAAGGTCTGGCAGGCAAAGCGAGACTAAGCTAGAATAATAACCTCCCCATCAACCCAGTTCAAGTCAAATTGTGCTAAATCTCGAGCTGACAGAGATGGCACACACTGTGTTTGACAAGTTATGATGCTTTATGGCTTTCAACAAGTAATGGCTTATGAGTTTTCACAATTCTGAACAATGACAGCACTTCTGCATTTCCTCCTGTCTCATTCAGAGCAGCGGTGGGCCTCACTGTACTCGGGTCACTTGGCATAAATCACCATCTCAACGGTGAGTCACAATCCTGCTCAGGGATTAATTAGTACAACGTAAGTGACACTGACCTGTGATTAAAAGCATAGAGGAGCCTTGATCTCCTAAAATGTTTATTCCACACACCTCCTGAGTGAATCCTGCTCTGCTCTGATGGACACAAACTCTGACAGCCTCAGCTGGGGAAAATAAATACTGAATTGTAAAATCCTACAAAAAGCCAGACGGAGGAAAATTGAATCTGTAAAACATGGTCCAATGCTTTGATAACTGTGGATTTTAATAGGTTACACAAAACCCCTCCAGTTAAATGCTTTCAGCATTGTGTCGTTGCTGTATGCTTATTATGATTCATGTTTTATGGTAAAGGTTGGGGTGGATTTAGCTATAGAGGGCTGATCAGTCATGAAATTACAGAGGTTTGTGGACTTGTTTGAAGGCTTCAAGCATTTGGTTCTTGCCACTTTGTGTCTGCTTGTCTTTCATGAATGTTAAGGTCATTCTTCAAAATGAGCTTATTGGGTTCTTATGTTTCAAAGGCAGAGCATGAAAATGAGATGTGCTAACTGAATGTACTGAAATAAAGCTCAAGAAGGACGTAAAGAGGCTGTTAAGCTCTTTCTTTATACAAAGTTATGCAAAAAAGTCAGAAACTGCTTTACTTAGCCTGACCTGTTATTTTTTGTGTAGCAAAGCTCATCGACGCAAAGCTGCTGACAGATATAGAGTCTACTGTAAACGACTGAATGTATGTGAATGTATATTCATTACGCGGAATAATGCCGGTTTAAAAAGTAAAACCAAAATGCAATTCATAAACTATCAAGCCTTTTCAGTTTGAAGCAGGAAGGAAATCCATTTCTGCATCATTGTTTATTCTGTTACATATTCATTACATGTTATGCAAATTCTCTTATATCCTGTAAGATGACACAAAGGACAAGTAGTTTTAATAAGCATGCACCATTTGTTGATTGTGAGGGCAGTGTAGTTTCTGAATTTTGATGAGTGGGACATAATGAGCCAGCAGCATGAGTTGTCCTGGTTCATGGTTTATGCAGTGTTTGCTGAACTGTTGGATGGGCTATTGGGCAGATAGTGTTATTTGTCTTCATGTATACTTGCATTGCTAAGATAATTTCCAATCTTCTATTGTCGCCCCAAAGTTACACTGAATGTACCATTCTGTCCTGCTGAGAAGACGTAATGTTTTATGATTTTTAGGGCTGTCAGCATTAACGCGTTAATCGCGATGCGATTAAGGGCCGGGCATAACGCGTTAATTTTTTTTAATCGCATCAATCGCATGCCGGCATTTATTAATTTATTTTACACTACTCTCTGCTTCGCGTTGTGCCTAACAGTCTACTATTTTGACCCTTTGCTGCACCGTTACTTATCAAGCTGCGATACTTCCTACTGCTGCAGGCTGCAGGCATGATGGAGAAAGACAGCAGCAACACAATTCTGAATGACGCTTTTTATTTTCCAAAACTCCCGGACGGCTCAGTAGACAAGTCGAAAGCCATATGCACATTGTGTAAAGCCGAATTAAAATATCACCGAAACACGTCAAGCTTGAGCTACCACCTACGAGCTAATTAACGTGAATCAGGTTGATGCTACCCACTAGCATGCTACGCACTCAGGCAAAGCACTATTTTGGAGAGTGCTACTTACCGACCTGTGGATGAAACCAAATCCCCAAAAATTACTACAGCTCTTGCGAAATGGGTGGCAACTAACTGCAGAGCTGTCAGCATCGTAGAGGACTCGGGTCTTAAAGACGTACTACGGTTGGCATGTTCTGACCCGTCTTATACCCTGCCGTCGAGGGGGACAGTAGTTTCAGCCCCACACACAGCCTGTATGACACGGAGAAAGCAGCCAAACTGGAACTGCTGCAAGGTGCTGCAAACGCTGTCTCATTAACCGGTGATCACTGGATGTCAGTGAGTAATCAACATTATTTAGGAGTTACTAAACACTATATTGACTCTGGTAAGGATAGGGTTTTTTTAGTTAGGTACTTGGAGGAACTGTGCAATAATGACAGATTCACACATTTTTCTTTTGTTTATAGTAAATAAATACTAAACAAATCTTAAAGTCAAGTTCATAAAGTAACTTTCTTTGCATTAATTTGATTCCCAATCAAGATACACTGGTAAGAATTGCTTTCCATTGTTAATATGTGCTTAAAAACAGTTCTGAAATGCGAAATAATAGAATTTTAATCATGTGATAAAATATGAGATTAATCGCGATTAACTATAGAAATTCAGCGACTAATCGCGATTAAAAAAATGAATCGTTTGACAGCCCTAATGATTTTATGACTTTATTGAGCTGTTTTTAAAAAGAGCACAGGACAATTGTATGATACTCCTCTACTAGTATATAAAGCCACAAAGCTGTATCTATTATATAGATAGTGCTATATCAACACTTGAATAACTTGATCACCAACAGTTATTCAAGCAGGATGACACAAAACAAAATGAAAATGTAGGAAGGGGCTGCGTCATACATCCACTCCATTAACTAAGTAAGCACAAAACTGTAATACCTCAAGCAACTAATCGTCTGTAATGGAAGAAATAATAATAATGATAAATCAAGGTTTGAGTACATTTTTCCCTCTGATATGATCCACACATCAGATGAGGTATTTGCTGCTGATTCCAACTTCTAAGTATTAATTCATCAGACAAGAAATGTGGGTTTGTAAGTGCAAAAGTAACAAACCACAACCCAGCCAACCCACAACCACCAGCGTTACTTGAAGGGGTAAAAAACTTTTTCAAGCCAACCTCTCTCTTGCACAAGCCAAGGTCATTGCAGCAGCCAAATGGGGCTGGCAGCACATTCGCCCAGCGTGCACTCATACCTCCGAAGTAGTGTCCTCGTGGTGTAAACCACAAGCTTTTGCTCTCGAGAAAAAGCCTGGGTCAAGCTGATGATTACATGAAGAGGATGGGCTTGCCAAGTGTTACTATCAGTGCCAAATGTCTTGTTCTTTCCCGCACACCAGCTCCATTTCTTATCAATCCCATTACAGTTTTTTTCAATTGCTAAACAATAGCGGGCACCACTGAAGCCACATGTGCAAAACTCTAACTACAGTCTGCATTACCAACAGTCACCTGAGCTAAACAGTTCACATCACCTGCAAAACCCATTCGGAGCAACACAACTCTTAACACACGTCTCAAAACAGGCTCAGTGCAGCCAAACACTATGAACAATCCTCACTGTGATAACACACACTGTCACTCAGAACACAGAGTAAAAACACTAGCATCAAACACCAATACAGAAATTACAAACTTTTCATCTTTACAGTTTGAGTGACTTCACACTACTCAATAGTTTCTTTAAAGAAAAGATATAGATTTTATAATATATCAATTTTACGTAAGGTAAACAAGAAGGAATGAAAATCAGCAATTTGCTTCAATATAGTATTTTGTCTCTAGTAGTTTTTCTCAATTGCTAAAACACTAAAACCCATTGGCTGAACAAAGTTCTCAGTTGCCTGAACTCATTTAGCTAATTGTGCAGTCTGTTGTCAATACCGTAAACCATTTCACATGGTAAAACACAATTTGCAGATCTCACTTAGACTTTTCAGCAAAACTCTAAACACATTCTCATTCTCAAAACACATTCTGCACTCTAATGCACATGTCATCCATACTGGTAAACACAAGTGGCAACAATCAGAACACATGCCATTGATTGAACACAACCACTCAAAATTGATTTCACTTGTTTCAAATGATGTGACACAACCAATATAAGCCAGTTCAGAGAGCAAACAGGTTGTTGAAGGTGGGAAGGAGAAAGTCTGAGAATGGATAGAAGAAACAATGTGAGAGGACAAGCACGAGTGCCTATGCGTAGGCGAGGTGGGCGACGAGGAGGAAGAGGAGGAGGTGGGCAAGAAAGAGGAAGAGGAGGACGAAGAGGAAGAGGAAGACAGAGTGGAAATATCTGATGAAATTCGAGCAACAGTCATAGACCATGTTCTTGTCCATGGACTGACAATGAGGGAAGCAGGACTTAGAGTGCAGAGGACATTCAGAGAAGAGAACAGGTACAGTATACTACTGTATTTTTGTAAATGCAAATTGACTGTACTACACTATATGCAGCCGTTTCAATAGCCATTTGTAAAGTTCATCACTGTATGTATTGTACTGCATGAATATGTTTTTAACTGCACATCTACTTTTTGTAGAATTGCAAGGCTGCCACATGCAGGTGGAAGGACAGCTATACTTGTTTATTCACTCGGGAGCAAGAGGCCGTTATAGTGGGCATGGTCCTTCAAGATAATCTAATACGACTCAGAGAAATCCAGGAACAAGTGATACAAGACAACACACACTTCCAGGGAATCGACAGTGTGAGCATTTCCACAATTTACCGTGTCCTCCATTGTAACAGGATGCGAATGAAACAAGTATACAGAGGACCTTTTGAGTGCAACTCACCAAGGGTGAAAGAACTGCGAGCTCAGTATGTGCAAGTAAGTGTACATTCATAAACATTTACTGTTATCCAGATTGTCTACAGTACTAACACATACATATATGATATTGGTGAGGAATCATGTCAGGGCTGGATACGACACACAAGAGGCTTCTTCCCCCATTGCCTCAGGAGGGACAATATTGCTTGTGATGTCGACGAAGTGCTCTGGCCTGACCCAGCCCAAAGACAAGAAGAAGCACATTGATCACATGTTTACTCCTTTGATTTTTGTCCCTTTTAGTATTGTATACTGTAGTACAGTGCATTGTAGGCTGTATACTGTACAATGAACAAACTGTATGGCCCTGAACATTGTGTTTTCCATTTGTTACTGTAACAGTACTGACTGCGCAATAGATTTTGACTGGTTGCAGGTTCATATCAACAAAGAACAAGAATTACAGTATCACAGAGACAAAGGACAAGTTTGTGAGATGCATGGTACAGTACTGTAAAAAATAGGGGTACAAGGAAGAGGAAGAACCAAAAAAATTGCCAAGAGCAAAGCAGAGTAGTAATTTCTGATCAATTTTGAGCTACTATGATAGAACATGTTTTCGTTCATCAAAAGACGACGGAAAAATATGAAATTTGTTTTGAGATTAAAAATGTACTTCTCCCTGAGAACTATGTTTTGAACAATGTGTTTTCTATTTTTTGGTGTATTGTTTACTGACTGCTTGATAGTGTATATCATTTTGATCACTTTGTTTATGATTTGAGAGCAGTGTTTGATTTTGAACACAGGTAAAACTGTTTTGAGGCGAAAGTTTCATTTTGCGAGAGGAGTCCGAGGTTTTGTAAATAATGCTTGAAGATGAGGTTTTGTGTTTAATGTTTTCAGAAAATGGAGCAAGGCTTCAGAAATTGTGTTTTAGCAATTGAGAAAAACTGTAATTTATGGAATTACTGGAAAAAAAAAAAAACTAAAGGTACATAACAGTAACAAATAATAGTGTGACTAATCCTGCCTCTCTCCAGCATCATACAGCAAGTTTTCTTCATCATTGGATGTCTGCATCATCTCTTAATACAAATGAATGTGGTGTTTCCATTGCTTTCACCTCCATTACTTTTTGAAAAACAGTAAGAAGGCAGTTTTACTATCGTAAAGATATTGTGTTTTTCACTTTTTTTTTTTATATCTGTGTATATAACCTCAGACATCTTACCTGGACATATTGGTATCTTTGCTCTTTTACCTGTTTCTCTCAAACGGTACAGTGTATAATTGTTTCATTCTTATTTGGTGTTTGTATACAAAAAAAAGGCGTTCTGAGCTTTTTCTATATAAATACCGTACATGTTCATTAACTAGTCTAAAACAAGACACCTGCTTATGCCTTCAGCTAAAATTGCAATCAGCAGTATTTCATAGGCACCAGACTGAAATCTATTCTGTTTTGAATGTGTGGTTCACAGTTTTAACAGCAGTGTGTTAGCATTTGAACAAAGTGCTATAAATCCACAGTGCTGTGCAGGTTGTGGTTAAATGGGATAAGTGTGTAGAGTTTTGAAAACGGTGTTCAAGCAATGAAAAATAAACTAGAGTTTGGTCCACATTAGGGTTAGGTACCGTTTGGATTGTTACGATTCCGATGCCGAACCGGTACTTTCAAAACGATTCCGATTCCTAACAGATTCCTAAACCGATTCTTGAAAAACTGAAAAATGACATCAAAGAAAGGCTCTTTTATGGCGTTTTTTTTTTTATTGAAATAAATTATATATATATATATATATATATATATATATATATACACACATACCTAAGTCACCTAACACATAACTACAATAATTTAACAAATAACAGTTACACTATTAACAAGTAACAACAAAATAAATGTTGTTGAGTTGGTATGCCAACCAGCTCTAAACTTTAGCAGTTCTTTTGCAGAAAAATGACCATATTTGCCTTCTCTGGCAAGATACTACACCTCTCCTGACTTATGGCATGTCCTGCACAGGAGAAAACTCTCTCAGATGGTGTCCAAGAGGCCTGTACACACAGGTATGAGTTTGAAAGGGCAGACTCTCCCACCACCAGGCTACAGGGTCTTGTCCTGAATGATAGACTAGCAGAGCAAGTGTAATATGTTTACTAGCGATCACGTGCAGTGAATGGTTAATATGCCTTTACGTCCGTTTTGGTGAGCCCAGAGGGAAAATATGGCATTTTAAAAGTAGCCTACATTTACGATAGCTAGCTAACGGTAGACTACAGAGAAAGTGTGATATTTTTATGTCCGTTTCGGAGCGTGCACCACTCAGCGGAAAAGGGAGAAAGAAAAAAGAGTCTGCCGCTGTCCGGAGGGAAAATATTTCAGTCGGAACCAAAATTTGCGTTCTAATCCGGTCTGAATACTACCGTTTGCGTAGGAACCAGTTCCATAGTGGAACCGGGTTTCGGTACCCAACCCTAGTCCACATGAACTGCTGCTGTGCAGACTGTGGTTAGAGTTTTGCACGTTACTCCAGTGCCCACTGTCGTTTAGCAATCGAAAAAACTGTAATGCTCTCTTTTTATTGTCACCCACATTCATTACTCGCTGTCTCACTCACTCAAACTCAGTTTATTTCACACCCACACTGGCATTTTTCCCCCCATTTTTTTCTTATGTCACCGATTCCTTTGTCACTCTAAGTCTCTTCAGATTCTCAGAACTTTTTAGGCTGTCCAAAGGCACATCTGTCAGGGTCACATATGACCATCATCAGTCATAATATCACTCAAAGGATGTCAGATGCTCTATATTAAAGTGCCCATATTATGAAAAAAATCACATTTTCTGGGATTTGGGGTGTTATTTTGTGTCTCTGGTGCTTCCACACGCATACAAACTTGGAAAAAAAAAACATCCATGCTGTTTTGAGTGAGATACGGGTTTCTGAATGTATCCTGCCTTCAGTCTCCGGGTGAGCTGTTCAAACTCGGCAGGGCCGTCTACGTCATTGGCCAAAACATTTGGTGTGTGCTAACCACTTTAGCTAATACCACATCAGCTAACTGTTTCTCCAACTTCGGTCAGTACAAGGCAGGATTAGCTGGGAGACTTCTTCTAAATGAGGGCGCACATCCAACTTTGCGTAGAATGCCTGCAGACAAGGGACATGTAAGTAGTTCTATACATTTTCTTTTGTAGATTAGGGTGAACTTGTGTGTGTTGTACCTAGCAGCGCTAGCTTCTAGCTCGTAGTCCTTACCTAGCTACTGCGCATGTGCGACTCCCAACAAAGATGGGATAGAAGTGTGATGCCTCACTTTGTAGCTGAGTGAAAAGAGGAGCTGCAGCAATGTGCAGTACGACAAAAATATGGTGTTTTTTGAAAATTAAACCATATAAACCTATTCTGGTACAACCTCTAAATACAATTATGAAACTGAAAATGAGCATAATATGGGCACTTTAAGCTTTTGTTTTGCACTGCCTCTTTAAAAAATGCCCCTTCTTTAACAAAATATATGGATAGCACTTGTACAGAACAGTAGAGAAGACTCTCAGAGATTGTCAAAATTTGACCAAACCAGAGATAAGTTTTTTTTTCTGAGCACAAATATTATTTTTCAGAAACATTAAAAACCTGGGTGCAACATTATTTAGAACGTGAGATATGAGATATTTCTCTCTCAGTATGTATTTAAATTAGTTAACCATGCTTTTCTATAAATGGGTCTCTGAGCAATATATAGCTATATTTCTAAAATAAGCTATAAATAATCTTTCATGACATTGTGGCAACATGTTTTCTACCATCCTGCTGCACGCATACTCGATTGTTCCTCGATTGAACGTCCCTTTCGGGGTCACCATAATTTGTACCATGATGCACTAGTTAATATGAACATCGAAAGGACATTTATTCAGTTGCGTATTCTATTTCTGGGGTGTGTGGTCCCTAGGGTTTTTACATCTGGTGGATTATACAGAGGAATCACACTTGAGTCTGCTTGAAGTGAACCCCTTACCACAGTTTTTAACTGCAGCAGACCAAAGACCACTTCTTTGAACCACTTCCGGATATAACAACAGTTATCATTTGACAAAAGCTTTCCAACACTGTAGCCCCTTTGTTTCCAGGGGAAAAAAACTCGAAGGCGGAAGAATGAAAGTAATATTCATGATTCTTTCCCTTCCCTACTTTGCAGTCATCATCTTTCAACTGAGAAATACAGCATCCGTTTCTTCATATCCGGTTCAACTTATGACTCAGCTAAGTTTACAGAACAGATGTGTTTAAGACAATAAAGTTTTACCTGCCAGAAGATGGTATCTATTGTGCTGCCCAGGAAGCCTTCTCTCGTTTCAGACGACAGGAGTTTGGGTCCAAGGATCGTCATAAACTCCTCAAAATCAACTTGTCCATCACCTGACACAATGAAGAAAAGACACATTATTGATTGCTGATGATGTACTGATATTTGCATTGTTTACAACTTTTGTCAAAGTAGTTGCTGGTTGTAAATATCACTTTAACTACTGAGACCAAACCCATCCTGAACATTCCCAAAGGTGATATCAAACCCAAATAAAACTAATCCCAACTCAATCCTTTCCCATGTGATAAAGTGATGAACAGTTATTCTGTGAACTGCAGAGCAATATCCAAGCTGCATAACAGAAAGGCAAACTTATTTTGTTTCTTGGTCTGGATCTGAGGGAAACAGCCAGGTATATAGCATTTATTTTAATATTTTCCTACAATGTGTCTGTAGGAAGACCCTATGTCTGGGCTTTAAGGGGAATATGGATGCGGTTTGTGTCTTTGTCATTATAATTTAAGCCCAGCACGATTCAAATCATCCAGTTCAGTTTTTCTAGAGACTGTATCACTCACAACATGGAGTTCCTGCTGCGCACATCAGAAGTACTGATCTGGGAGCCTGCTGATGGTTATTGAAGCTACTGCCAAAACAAATCATTAAAACTCTGCAGATTGCACAAATTCTAACTAACCTTAAATCTTTTCCCATTTTTCTCTGAATGGAAAGTTCTTATAAGCCTGGTGAGGTTTCTTTATGTCCCCTGCAGTTTGTTTGAGTCTGGTTTTATTATTAGATGAACCAAACCTACATAGAAAGCTCTTGCTTAGGAAATTGTGAGAAGATAGGTGATAAATTCAGTAAAACTAGTTGAGAATTAAGATCTATATGTTTTATAATAATGGGTTGGACAGATAGCTCACTTACGTTAGCATAATTTAATTCAAAACTATAACAAATAAAACCTAAAGAGAGAGAAAACCTTGAAAAATTGTAAAGCAAAGACAAAGAATTCATTGCTATCTTTCATTCTCTCATTCTCCCAGTTTGTTCACTCACTTTTCTTTTTGTTGTCTCATGTTTTTCACGTCCCTGTTGTAAAATCATTCTACTTCCCTCATGATTTTTCAGGTGACAAATACATTGATTGATTGATTGATCTTCCCACCTGCTCTTCCTGGTTTCTGTAGATGAGGCTGGGACCTTGTTACCGATGCAGAAGGACTCAATCTACCCCTACCTACAGTCCCTCTGCTCCTACTCCGTGTACTGTGCCAGCCACCCTCGGGCATGCACTGCAACGTTTAATGCCACTAACTGCACTTGTATTCATGCATATTCAGCAGGGCTGTGGGGCCAGATGAAGTGCTGCTGAGATCTTTGGATGTCAGGATAGGACACTGTTTGGATGATATTAGTAGGGATAGGGGGGGACTGGGTGAACGGGTTCAAGGTACAACAGGATGAAGTAATTATGCCTTGTTTACTGGGACCAGGCTACAAAACGCAGGGGAGTTGTTTAACGTTCCACCAGCTAATATATTCATTGCTGTTTGGTAGAAACCTTGTATGTACAAAACCATTAATTTTCAGGAAATGAAAAAAAGGTGATTTTGAAAACATTTTATTGAGCTATTAGTCTCGCATTGCCAGACCTTCCTCCACAGCACTGCAGAGGAGGGTCTGGCTAGTCCACACAGCATTCTGGGATGGGAGAGGAAAGTGCTCTGGTTTATTGGCATTTCTTTAAACCAATGACCCCAGTGCCTCTGCAAAATAGCCTCGGGAAGGAACTTGTTTTGGTGGAACATGTGTACGTTCAAAGGTTTTTTAGTCGGGCAACAGAAAACTCTGATTGGACAGATAGTCTAGCTAGCTGTCTGGAAGAAAGCGGAAGGTAGCGGAAGGTAGCGGACATGCGGCGAAATTTCCGGCGGCAACAGAGCAATCCCAGAAGTGGATGGTCGTGGATATAGACTATATATATATATATATATATATATATATATATTACAGCAATGAACGTCTGTTACATTCAAGCCATTGCCAAATGAACAAATACAAAGCTAATTAAGACTATCAGCTCCACACAACTCTGTATTTCTCAGTATGGCTATAATTAGAAAATGGTGTAGTCCAGCGACTTTCGCGCGCAGAAGCTCAAGTGATAATTACCTCTTCTGAAGAGCCCCATCATGTTTTTTAATCCTCAGTGTCCTCCTTGATTTGATGAGTTAAATGCTACTAGCAACTGTGTGGAGGAGGGGTGGGGGTGGTGCGCGATCACCGATAGGCTTGGGTCATGTGAATGCACCGACAGTGTTGTTGTCATTATTTAGAATTCCTCATGGGGGCGACAGAAACTACGCACTATAGCTTTAAAGTCACAATGTAATAAAAAAAGAAAACTTTTAATTACACAGGTTCAACCAGATGACATTACTGAACTGGTGTGCCGTAACAAGTCACACTATAAAAATCTGTTCATATTGAGTATTTACACTCCAAACTGAAACTCCTTTACCTCCAGATTTTTTTTTGTTGTTACTTCATGTTGTACCAGACGTACAGTACATAAGAATTCCGTCTAAAAAAACGTTGTGGAATATTTGACGTTCACCCTAAAAACCCTTTTTCCTCTCCCGAACACATCACATTATGCACAAAGTCACTGAGTCACTTTCCGTGTCTGTTATAGTCTAAGCCACCAAGTCTCTTCCTGTGTTATGTCACAACCAAGCATCCTGATTCAGCTTAAAATAGAACAATGGAATATTGAAGAAAGATGTGAAATCATGCCCCGTTTAGCTACAGTCAAACAAGTCAGATTAAAGACAATAGGGACTAAAACTAAATGTTGGTCTCTGTTGGTATTTAGTGAACTAATGAAGACACAGATACAAATTTAGAGATTAGAGTCAAAGTTAGAGAGAGAAATGGCATCCAGATCATTAACACCGGAAGAAAAAGAAGAACATGCATAATCTATAGTGAAAAAAACAAAGGCTGGTGCAATGCTGTGACATGGAACAAAGAAGAGTAGTCACACCTCTCCATGAAGGGCAAACAGAACTCAATAACAATCACAAGGAGAGGCCTTACAGCAGAGACAAGCAGATAACCTGTCAGTATCTTCTAGAGATCAGCTGGACCTGGCCACTGGGGCTCAGAATCCATGGCTGTGACCGGGGATCTGATCCTCACAGCTGCCCACCTGGCCAAGATACAACCACTGCCGTCTACTCTCATTCATCTGCCAATGCCTCCTCTCCTCCATGCCGTGTCCCTTTGATCACTGGCTCTTTGTTATTGTGTCAACACGTGGATCACATGGATATGATAAAATCATTTCACACACTGCTCTATAAATAAAAATAAATTAAAAAAACAGGCCAGATTTTTCACACTTTATATTTGTCAATTTAACTGTATGTTGTGAAGACCCGGCGTTCTCACATCTTCCAATCCCTGTGTGATGGAACTGGTTATTATAGCCCCTGTGTTTCCATGTGAATAATGTGGGAGATAATGAATGAATGAATTAGGGCTACATCTAACAATTATTTCCATTAATCCTACAATGTACTTCATGATAAAATTGATTAATCATTGAATCTTTTGTTATTTAATATATTCATCTATACAGGCATTAAAGCTACATTTTGTTGTTTTGTTTGTTTGTTATGTCTTACTTGATTGTAGCACCTTTCAAGCTATTCATCATAAGCTATTCTATGTTACTTTTAGCGTATTCTGCTCTGTGTGTCCCCATGTCAGATCTATGTGTAGGGTGTTACAGTGTGCATTACTGGTGGGCACTAAAGTTTTCAAATTGTACACATAATATAGGCTTTAAGGACTCTGTTACTCCAAGGTTATAATGATAGCCAAAGCCAAACAACTGATTTGAAGCGCTCTCTTTTCCTCCTACTGGCCAACTGCAACTGGTTGCTTCTCATCTTTACACTCTACTGATAAACACCATGTTAGTTATGTCACTATTTTATATTTAAATCAGACATATTCTTTGCACCTGAAAGTCTCTGTAGACATAAAGTCAGTGTGCAGGCCTCTCTTTTCATTTGTTGTTCTAAACCAGTTGGATCATACCTGAGTGAGCCGTCTTTATCGGATAGAAGTTTGGCAAATTAACAAACACAAAGCCCTCGCAAGGCAGCCAGTCGATCCTAAGATTCAGATTCAATGCCTAAGTGAAGAAAACCCCAAGTATTTTGCTAATGACATCAATCAATACAAACAAGTTTACCTGATTTAGGAAAGAGATTTTCCAGACTACAACTCCAACAAACTTATATTCAATACACAGAGACAGAAAGAACAATGAGAACCCAGTGAATAAATAAACAGCATTACACTTCACTTCCTGGGACAAAAGCTGCTGTGACCTTCGTCAGTTCCGAAAGTAGCCTTGCCTGCTTCTTCAAGTTGCAGCAGACGATGCGACAAGACCCGGCCCTGAGGCACATAAGCAGCTACGATCTCCTGAGATTCTGAAGCAGATGAGTCAGAAGAGGAATAAAGGCAGTCTAACATCTTAAACTTTAATATTCAGCCTTGAACATTAATAGTATTTCTCTTTTCTCAAAGTGAAACTGAAAAGCACTTATCAAGGCTGTGATAGCAGCATGAAGAATTTGAATATTTTCCCAGTGATCTGACATTTGCATATTGCATTTTTCTATCCCAGCCTTATATAATTTTAAGAGTCTATCTTTTGAAATGTCAAACAGTTAGTGTTGACGGCTTTGCCTACAGTTTTTTTACGATTGCTATGACACTTTTTTCAAAACTTGTAACAACTTTCCTAAACTCTTAACACAGTTAGCACAACATCTGTCTGTGTAGGCTACACAATTAACACATTTCTTGTTGCTTTGACACAAAATGCATACAGTTAACACAAATTTAAAATGCTTGAACTTCTTTACACACTTATACACACACTTCTGAAACACAAATATATCCCCTGGATTTTGTTCCACTGCTACTGAGAAACAGCTGATTGAAGTTATGCAAATAGATCAATCACAGCTGATTGATATCTAGGAAACACACTCAGGTGTTGAGGTTCTTTCAATCAGTAAAATAGGTCCTATTTGAACAATATAGATGAACACAAAGAAAGGAGGAAAATGCCTGCACGAGGGAGAGGAAGACGGGTAATAGGACAATTCTGTCTCTGTCTTCTTTTTTTCATAGACCGTACATTCTATAAAGCTACTCTGAGATGGGTCATTCATTTTCAGTATTGAATTTCTGCAGCAAAAGAAACAAAATGCATGCATTTACTAAACCCAACAAAACAAAAATGTAGAAAGGCTTCAAGAGAAACTGCAGTGCAAAACAAAATCTATGGTCAATACAATATACTATTGTCTATTACAGTTTTTCACAATCGCTATGACACTTTTTTCAATACTTTTAACAACTTTCCTAAACTCTTAACACAGTTAGCACAACATCTGTCTGTGTAGGCTATACAATTAACACATTTCTTGTTGCTTTGACACAAAATGCATACAGTTAACACAAATTTAAAATGCTTGAACTTCTTTTACACACAAGCTCCACCAAGACCAAAACAATGGATTATTATTGACAAATTTACAAATGCTTTCACACTGTATGTCAGAACAGATGACATTGTGTTCTAAACCTAACTTAAAGGATAAAGTCAAAGTTTGCAGCTGATCGTATTGTAAATTGAAACACAAATATATCCCCTGCATTTTATACATGCATTTATTGAGAAACAGCTGATTGAAGTTATGCAAATAGATCAATCACAGCTGATTCCCTTCTAGGAAACACACTCAGGTGTTGAGGTTCTTTCAATCGCATGATCATATGGTAGTACATACAGAAAGAGGTCCTATTTGAACAATATACTGTAGATGAACACAGAAAATAAGAAAGGAGGAAGAGGAGTACCAGGACAATTCTGTCTCTGTCTCCTTTTTTTCCATAAACTGTACATTCTATAAAGCTACTCTGAGATGGGTCATTCATTTTTTGTATTGAATCTCTGCAGCAAAAGAAACAAAATGGTGGCCGGGTTGACTCAGTGGGTAGAGCAGGTGCACATATACTTGGAGGTTCATGCCTCGACGCAAATCCGACCTGTGATGATTTCCTGCATGTCTTCCCCCTCTCTCTCTCTCCCCTTTCTCAACTAGCTGTCCTGTCAA
This sequence comes from Sander lucioperca, assembly GCF_008315115.2. NCBI lineage: Eukaryota > Metazoa > Chordata > Actinopteri > Perciformes > Percidae > Sander > Sander lucioperca. The sequence goes on from NC_050177.1 coordinate 33,478,237, forward strand.
ATAAAGGCGGAAAAGCCCAAAAAATAATCTTTTAAAAAAAAAGAAAAAAAATATGCATGCATTTACTAAACCCAACAAAACAAAAATGTAGAGAGGCTTCAAGAGAAACTGCAGTCAAAAACACAATCTATGATCGATACAATATACTATTGTCTATTATATAAGGGCAGACCTGACTAGAGTTTAGATTCTCGGCCCAAGCCCGAGCCGTTATTTTCCGCCACATCCTCGGGCCGGGCCGGGCCCGGGCCGGACCTGGGCCGGACCCTTGATCAAGCAATTTTTTTTTTTTTATCAATTACCTTATTATCCTATTTGGGTGGGGAGACAGCTATGCCATAATCAGAAATATTATAAATATAAATATAGGCTATATAAAAGTAACAAATGTGTACAAAAGTTAGGCTGCAGTTACAAAATGCAGCACGTGTAATGCGCGGAGTCTCCTCCTCTCGCACGCATCACACCAAGAGCTTGAAGATGTAAAGAAAAAAAGAAAAACCGGAGAATTAACTTTGAGCAAGTGTGGAGGAAAGTCGGAGGTATGGAAGCAGTTTAAACAAGTCG